>NC_083767.1:34383856-34621356 GCF_963514075.1 Conger conger
AACTTACAACAGTGGAGACTGACACTCTTATCTCAAGTAACTTACAACAGTGGAGACTGACACTCTTATCCAGAGTAACTTACAACAGTGGAGACTGACACTCTTATCCAGAGTAACTTACAACAGTGGAGACTGACACTCTTATCCAGAGTAACTTACAACAGTGGAGACTGACACTCTTATCTCAAGTAACTTATAGCAGTGGAGACTGACACTCTTATCTCAAGTAACTTATAGCAGTAGAGACTGACATTCTTATCTCAAGTAACTTATAGCAGTGGAGAGTAACAGTCTTATATTGAGCGGCGTACAGCAGTGGAGGCTGACAGTCTTATCTAGAGTGGCATACAGCAGTGGAGGCTGACAGTCTTATCGAGAGCCATGTACAGCAGTGGAGACTGTCACTTTTATCCAGAGTAACTTACAGTAATGGAGAACATCAGTGTTATTCTCTGGAATTCACATGTTCAGCACATGTCCTGGTTTGGTACAATAACATGATGCCAGGTGTGGAAAAACTAAGGAGATGGAAATGTAAAAGAATTTATCCCAAATCCCCTTTTCACTCTTCTGACTTCATGAAAGAGTCTATTTGTGATTTGGCTGCCTGGGGGGGGAACCATGCTGCGCAATATGATGAATTTGGGCTCATTGTTTTTTTTCCTTGCATCCCAAAAGCTCCGTTCTCTATGTTTGACTATTTCGTTTTTATCCACATAAAACAAAGAGAACATTATAGTCCTGCTTCCAGCCCAAACATCTTTACAGGGATTTTATTCACTACATGAAGCTGAGACTAGGGTGCAGCCATTCTCTTATAAATGAACTGTCTGAAGAAATGCACTACAATGTGCTAATATTAAATTTTTTCTCCTTTTCAGGGGCCAGAGGGACCTCCAGGACAAAAGGTAATATGAAGGCCCTTTCCTATGAGTGTATGCTGTCCCATAGTCCTACCATATTTCTCATCAAAGCTGTATGGCTGTGTATACTCTCAGTGGCACTGCCACTGGCAAACCAAGGTTCTTGATTAAGTCCTGTGTTCAATTGACATGTGTCCTTTTCAATGACTTTCAAGTTAAAGCAATACATTTTTTCTTCGCAAGTTAAGTTTAGCTAAGTTCAGAGTTAGTTTTACTGATTGCTGAACTGTGTTTGTGAGGGGAAAGTTTAAATTTTTGGATTCAAATCAAAATAGCGTAGGAGGGATTCCATGTAATTTTGCTATATCATCTATGGTGCATATGACTTTCTTGAAATGATAAAATAATATTATGGTTTTTATTGTGGTGTTGATATAGATTACAAAATACACCTGAACGCCAATGATGAAACATTGCACTTGTTGGTACTCCTTTACATTCCATGTTTTACCATGATGTTAGGCTGCACATTAACAAGAGGCGGCTCAGAAAAATACTGAGTTATTAAATGGGTTCTTGGAATTATTAATTTTTTGGGAAGCTCTGGATCCTGCCCCTGTATCGCTCAAAAACAACTGTGAAAAACACCAGTTCACAAAAAACAGATACCTGGATTGAATCAACACTGTTCCTTAATTTCGACGGTCCCATAAACATGAGAGAGAGGGAGGCTTTGTGCTTACAGTACGTGAATACAGTTTGGAGAGTTTGGTGTCAGCCAAACTCGCCAAACTTTGGCAGTTGCGGTTAAAGCCAAACTGTTTGTTTGGTTGAATACCGTCCAGAGACTTTCAACAGCACACATGAGATTTGGCCCCAGCAATCGAAGTGTACGCAATGTGTACAAACTGCTCTATCACCACCTCACACACAAAAACAAACACTGGCAGTCGGCAAGAGGGTGATGTGAGAAAACGCTACTCTATCATCACCTCCACTGTTTTCCTTGGATTGGATGTGTTGGCCAAAGAATTGGACTGATTGGACATGCCCCTTTTCTCAAGCAATGATGAATTTTGGGACTGTCCCTCTCTATCTCTCTCTCCCCTGATCCCTATCTCATCTCTCTCACTCCCTCTATTTTCTCTCTCCCTTAATCTGATCTCTCATCTTCTCCCCCCCTTTTATTTATCATTCATTTATCTATATTTCTCCCTATCTCTATGTCTCTCTCCCCCAGTCTCCATCACACACACATGCACGCACACACCCACACACACACACACACACACACGCACACACACACATGCACACACACAGACCTGGGTCAAATACGTAATTGTTTTGGAAACAACAGCATGAAATACTCTCAAAAATGGCAAACCCTGCCTTCAGGTCCTCTTGGTTGGCTCAATTTCACCAGGCAAGATAATTTGCGCACAGAAATATATTTAATTGTGCACGAAAAACAATTATGTATTTGACCCAGGCCTTAATACACAAACACACCTGTGCGTAAAGTTCAGTAGCCAACAGATGTGGGACTTGGTGGTCAGGCGATTACCAGTATGAAACCCAATTAGAAACTTCCTGTCTGTGTTGTCATTTGTTGTCGGGGATCACTGCTCCCATGGAGCATCGCTGTATTAATGATTAGCAGAATGGGGGCCTTTACCTTCTCTCCCGTTTCGACAGGCCCTCTCCCCGAAGCCTCAAATTGGACCTCAATGTAAACCCAGATTGTTTCATCCTAATAGTGTTCCCTTTTATATAATGACCAATTCGGAAATGTTTGCCTTTTTGTGAGTGAACAAAGTAACCGGGCATTAATGTGGGTGAAGTGCCGCTTTCATCTTTTTCTTTTCTATATAAAAAGAGAGAATATGGCCTGCCCTCATGTATTTTCCACTTTATTCAGAAGGCTTTATTCAGAGGGCAGAGAGGGCTACAGATAGAAATGGGATAACAGCACAAAGGGCGGCGAGACCAGAAGGCATAAAACCAATGCGGTCCAATATTTCTGAAAGATTCTGCGTACTGGCGAACGCTGTTGTGTAGGGTAGGCCCAATCTTCACCCCCCCCCCCCCCGCCATCTTGATGTTGCACTCAAAGTTCGATTATGTCATCTAATTATACTCTGTACCTCCTCCCAAATGAACGCTCCTTCAACATTCCCAGAAAACAGGCTTAAACCTCAGTGCATATTACAATAATAGTATTTCAACGCACATATTTTAGATTAAAAGTATAATGTATATGTACAGTACAACCTGTATGCACATGTGCTATGTCGTTATTTGTATTTGACTGATTGGTTGAGTATGAGAACATTTAGTGATGTGTTTATTTGATTGGTTGGGTATGAGAACATGCAGTGATGTGTGTGTGATTGGTTGAGTATGACAACATGTAGTGATGCGTGTGTGTGATTGGTTGAGTATGAGTATTGCAGAGGCCGACCAATGGCTGGCTGCTGAAGCTAGAGTTTCCTGACCGAACTTCATAAATGTGTGAAATGTGTAATTTGTACTTGACACCTTATTTTCCCAAAACTTTTTCTTTTGTTCAGGGCCCACCTGGAGTTGATGGACTGAAGGTAAGAGACAGTGGAGGTGTCAGTGAACCCAATTCACTCATGCACACAAAAAGGTGACTTTAGAGTAGAGTGACCCGGTTTAGTCGTTATAATATTATTGTATATGTAAGATGCGGATGCTTGACCCTCCTGGCCTTATTGAGCTGTATTTTTGAAGTAGATCTTTTAAGTGTAACTCAATTAAAAACATTTTAGATTATGGATGTTTTTTGAGGAATACACACCTGATGTACCCTCAGTGAGCAAAATACTACCGTACACCAGCATTTGAATGCAAATATTTAATCAGCCAATCATGTGGCAGTAACTAAATGCATAAAAGCATTTAAGTGAATTTGACCGTGGAGTGATTGTTGGTGCCAGGAGTATCTCAGAAACCGCTGATCTCCTATGATTTTCACTCACAACAGTCTCTAGAGTTTGCCGAGAATGGTGTGAAAAACAAAAAACATCCTGTGAGATGCAGTTCTCTGGGGAAAAACGTGTTGTTAATGAAAGAGGTGGCCTCTAGCGTAGTGGTTAAGGTAAATGACTGGGACACGAAAGGTCGGTGGTTCTAATCCCAGTGTAGCCACAATCAGCCATTGGGCCCTTGAGCAAGGCCCTTAACCCTGCATTGCTCCAGGGGAAGATTGTCTCCTGCTTAGTCTAATCAACTGTAAATCGCTCCGGATAAGAGCATCTGCCGAATGCCAATAATATGGATATAGAGCGATTTACAGTTGATTAGACTAAGCAGGAGACAATCTTCCCCTGGAGCAATGCAGGGTTAAGGGCCTTGCTCAAGGGCCCAATGGCTATATATATAATATTATATAATATAATATAATATGTATATATAATATAGGTCAGAGGAGAAGGGAAGGTGACAGTAACGCAAATTGCTATGCATTACAACAGTGGTATGCAGAAGAGCATCTCTGAACACACAACACGTCAAACCAAAAGTGGATAGGCTACAGCAGTAAAAATCTAATAAATACCTAATTGCACACTGAGAGTACATATAGATCATTAAAACTAGACATAGTCTTTTATAACTCCCTGTCTGTTACTGAGGATGAATTTCAGGAGCCTTCTTAGTAACTGTTTTGGTCACAAATAATTGTTTTTGAATGGAGGGGGGGGCGGATGTGGTGGTGTAGTGTTATTTGCTCTGTTGATCAGGGGCTTCCAGATTTCATCAGATTGTGCCCACAGACAGATGGATAACACCGTGCCATGATCCATCTGTCCGATTAGCCTCACTTTAGGCACCCCCGTGCCCCAGGAAAAGGAGCCAGTCATTTCCTATCTGAAATCTAACACCCATTATCATTTCTCTAATCATTTTTATAGGAAAAGCTCCAAGGTCCCTATTCCTAATGCAGTAACCACATGTGTCCAAGTTCAGACTCAACCTCACTCCTTTTCACACTGCTAATGCCAGTGAAGTTTCTCTCAAAACCAGAGGCGAAACTCTACCTGTAGTCAAACAAAATGTTTACATGAATATATCTATTAATACAAGCTGTAAATAGATCGGATACAAGAAAGCGTTTTTTTATTATCACTCTCTCTCACTGTCAGCTTCAACCAAACATGAGAATAGCAATGATATAAACTCATGCTCTCACTGCTGTCTCCATAAATACAGAAAGAGATGGAGGTACAGAAGGATCTAAAAAAAACGTTCGGCTGATGGAAAACAGATACCGGTCTTAAGTCAAGAGCCATTTCCTCACTTTTGGAAATAACCAAAAAAAAAGAAAAGAGCCACCCCCCATCCCCTGTCTGTGCTTGTGTTGGGAGGCGTGGGTGCCAGCTCTTTGTGAAACTGATCCGGGATGCAGCCGGTTCCTGCTATAAAACAGATCAGTTATGGTGTGTGGACGTTATTCATGTGGAAAGTTCGGCTCTGGACTGGGCTTGTTTGGCTGTGGAGGCTCCTGTGAAGCCGGTCCATGTCTTCAGCCAGAAGCTCATTGTGTAATGCGCCGTAGGCTCCCCTTCATTTGACGCACGACTGGCCCCCGGACCGCAGTCTTTACACTGTAACTCCAGCTTTCGCCATGTAGAAGCTGGGATCCATGTAACTGCCGCCATTATCTGCCTTTTTCAGTAAATAGAAATATGATCCGATTTATTATGCGACTGCTGAAATAATGCCCCCCACTTAACCGGGGTGATTGAGAGCGGGCAGAAATACAATCTGCGCGTTGAATTTTGCTTTCTTATGGGCGTAGTTTTCCAAGAGCAGCTGAGGTAACACGCAGGGATGTTGGGTCCTCCTCAGGACTCAGTTGTGCTACAAGAGAAATAGCTGTAGCACATGACATGTTGCACTATTACCTGTGGCTGCATTATATGAAGCTGTATTATGATGGCCGGCCTGTAGCGTAGTGGTTAAGGTAAATGACTTTGATCCCCAGTGTAGCCACAATAAGATCCGTACAGCCGTTGGGCCCTTGAGCATGGCCCTTAACCCTGCATTGCTCCCGGGGGGATTGTCTCCTGCTTAGTCTAATCAAGTCTACGACGCACTGGATAAGAGCTTCTGCCTAATGCCACTAATGTAATGTAATACATGCCGTTGCATTACTTGTGGCTGCCTTATATTTCACTGTATTACATGCCGTGACATGACCTGTCACTTAAGATTAAGGTGTCTGGGACTTTTGGTGTTCTTCACTGGAATGTCGATGTACACTGATGTTTGCTCAATCTTTCACAAGATCAAGGCAAACTGCTGATGGATACACCTTTTGTGTGCCCTACCTGCAGGTTATGAACTAGGTTTACTTTTCATTCATATCTTACATTTCTTTTTTCTGTCAGTACAGGCCAAAGAGCATCAGAAATAGTTTATATCACTCCTGGCACAGGTGTTGCAGGTGGTTTTTAGTGGTGGTTTTTAAAGATTATGCTGTTATGAGTATTGCCTTGATAGGCTTCGCAAACCTGCAGAAATGACGATGACTTTTACACTTGGGCAGGATTCAGTCAAAATGTGACTTTCAAGTTTAATTAATTTACTGCAAATGTTAAGGAACAGAAAGGTTTTAAATTCTTTATTTATTCTGGAAAAAACTTATTACAGTTTGGAACAATTACCACATGGGGGCTTTCTACTCAGAAAAGGTGATACTTAGTATCTTAGAGATCCCATATGTAAATATATTTTCATGGTGACTGCTGATTGGCCAACATGCTGTCATGTGATCTGTGGAACATAACCGCTAAGGCCTTATGTGTCATCTGTAGGGCGAGACGGGTTTGCCAGGAGTAGATGGACTCTCTGGCTCCAAGGTTTGTGCCACGTTGTCATGGCCACATTTCTTTTTTTTCACCTCTCGAAAACCCCATGACATAGTCTGGCACGACTCGCTCAGTTTTTCATTTTTTCATTTCTTCAATGGGTTTTTACATTTTACTGGTTTTTATTGCATATTTCCTCAAGTCATCAAAGACGTTTGATCGTTGTCAGTTGTGAACATCCGTGACCCCCCGTCCATGGTTTTTTCCACAGGAATTCACCACTGCCCTTACAAAGAACTTGTAACCCCACAAAAAAAAGTAAACATACTTAATCCATCCATCATTTATGAGATGATTTTGCCAAAAATCCCAATGCAAGACATGATATGCTGACAGGCTGATGTCTCACTCTGGCACAGTTTTCAAAAGGGAAATTAATTTGTTTCCGAGCCACGGCACGGATATTGTGTGCATGAAAATACGTGCAGCCATGCGTTGTTCTCCATTAAGAGGCAGAACAGTAAACCTGACTGAATGATACTCTGGTGCCATTTTCAGGCCTGTTTTAATAACAGCGTAATTAGCCACTAACCTCACTATGACCTTCCCTACGCATTGCCTGGGTCAGAGTAAAACATTTTGTCTGGATTTCCGAAGTTTTTTTTTATTGAAACAAAACAAACAAAAATCGAAAAGGTGTTTAAAAAACAGCTTAGGAGTAGAATCCCCAAGGGTCGTCTGAGGGGGAGAAAAATAACCCAAGATGCCAGGCTCCCGTTTTCGCTTAATGCGACTTTAAAACCGCAGATACGATCAAGCCCCGGTTAATCTGTGGCAATTATTCCACCCCCGCCCCCCCTCTTTTTCTGTGTAATGTACCTCTGCTTTCTTTTCCGACAGGGCGAAATGGGAGAACCAGGTGAAAAGGTAAGCCCCCCCCCACTTAAAAAGATCAAACTTTTGCTTTGATCAACCTCTACACAACCTTCCAGAACCATCTGTCCCCTCCCTCCCTGCCTCTCATCCAGTTTAATACCATTTCTCAGCTGGGAAATCAGCAGTGTAACAGAGGTAGACAATCTCCTCAAAGCAATAATGTTAGGGTTCAGACAGCATAAGAGGAGAAACAAAGGTTGTCCATTGTATTATTTTTATATTTTACCTTTATTTATCCAGCCTAGGCAACTGAGAGCCCAGTTCTCTTAAGCAGTGGTGAACTGGGGAGTGAAATTGGGGACGAATGCAAGGCATTGTGACTAGGCTAAATGCAGAGAGAGGTTTTTTGAGGGAGTTTGGCTAGGACACCAAAATTAGAACACCTGTTTCTTTTGAAAAAGTGCCATTGAATCTTGAATGACTGCAGTGAGTCTGGACCTGACATTCCGGTACCTTCTGAATCTCTGTCCCCTTGGTACTGCTATTCGGCCCTTTGCTGGCCCACCCTCACCTCTTCCTTCAGAAAAGTAGTTTTCCACAGAGGTCTCCCGTATAAACACTAACCAAGCCCACGCCTGCCTTATCTTTCTTTTAAGAATTGTTTTTGAGAAAGCCCAATAACCAAAGGTTAGAACTCTGCTCTGTTGCCAGGCATCGAAAAGCAGTATGATTTTTGACCGGGGTTACACAGTGAAACAATCTAATTGTTTAGCATATTAGACTGCAATGGGGCAGCATGTAGCCTAGTGGCTAAGGTACATGTCTGGGACTGGGAAAGCTGGTGGTTCAAGCCCCGGTGCAGCCACTATAAAATCTGTGCAGCTGTTGGGCCCTGAGCACAGCCCTTCACCCCACATTGCTCCATTGCATTATGCCCTGCTTAGTCAAATCAACTAAGTTACTTCTGATGAAAGCGTCAGCTAAATAACTGTAATGCAATTAATGCGCTTTGTTTTATTCGTAGCTCTGGATGACAGGGTCAGCTAAATAATCAATGTGTCAATGAATCAAATATAATCATTAAAAATAATTGAATATTTTAGGGACAAGTGGGGACCTCCTGAAGTCCTGCCTGGTCTGGAGGCCATTTTGTGTGGGGCTTGTGTGGGGTTTGAGCTGGACTTCACTTGATGGACTTAACTTCACATTCTACACTTGGTATTGACTGGTTTGCTCTGTTTCTGTAATTGAATACTAAAATTAAACTAATTTGTGTATTCTCTCACAGGGTGACATGGGAGAAGATGGCCAGAAGGGTGAAATTGGTCAGAAGGTAAGGCGTTTTGTAAGGCAAGCTAAAATTGTACTCCTCTTCTGGATCCTGAAACCGTGTTGGACAGGGAAACTAGCGATCATTCAGGAAATCTTAAACTAAAAAACGTAATCTTAGCCACCTGGGCATACGCAAACAGGACCCATTGAAAAAAAAAAAACCTGCCATGACCTTAACGGTTAAACTGAGTTTGCTCGTTCTGAAGCTTTATTGGTTATCTGCTCTATTTGGGTTGTATCGTGCCGGGCTCCACCTCATTACATTAATAACAGGAGACAGAGGGTTTATCGTGGGGACATCTTGCGGCTCTATCCGTGTTTTGACAAGGGGAAGGGTTGGCTGTTACTCAGATTACTGGGACAGAAAGCCTGGGTTTAACTCAACCTCCTTGGAATGGTTTCTTGCTCCTGGTCCATCCAGGTAAAGTCAAATTCAGTCTCCAAGAAGAAGATACATGAGACCTAGAGACCTCTGCCTCCTCTGCTATTTACATGTAATATGGTACCTTGGTATGACAGTCCTTTTGACTTGGCCTGGTGGGGACAGGCTTGTGGATCACACCGGGGTCAAATACGACTTTGAAATGCGTTAGCCCCTCAACATTTGACATTTGAAAACCTACTGGCCTGATCCCTGAGAATTTGCGTTACTCTGACAGTTACAAGTGTGTGTTACTGACCAAACAATCATCTCGTATGAAATAATTTTGTCCTGGAGATCTATTTTGTCCTGGAGATCTACCCAAAATCTATCTTGAATGAAGAAACAACCTGTCACTCATCGCAAACTTTGTCATCAAATTTCAAGTTAAAAAAGATAATTTAGGGGATTTTCTCTGCTGTTAAGCAGAGTGGCGGGTCATTTTGGACCCTTAAGACAACACATGAGTTAAAGTGTTTCAAAATAAAGCTTACTGATGGACAGAAGGTGAGGAGAGGCATATTATTTTGAGGATATATCAATACAACCAAAGTGGTGTGTTGAGAGAAATTTCAGAGAGGTTTCGTATTATCCGCTGGAATGCAGGAGCTGTGGCAAAACTTTGGGAAACTCTCAGAACTTCCAGGAGAGTGCCCCATCTGGGAATCCAACCTCTGAGTTACGAGCCTGGTTCCATAACCGCTGTGCTAGAGGTGGTACGCATCTCAGAACCGCCGAGTAGAAAAAGGTTATCCGCAGCGCTCCTGCCAAAGGAGTGTGCTCAATGCGTCTCCGCCAATTTACTGCAGGTTTGCGGAGAGTTACTCTGATGCACTTTCCCCGCGCAGACGGCCTTGTTCAGATGGAACATGGCCGCCAGCACAGTCCAGTAATGCAGGAAACAGATGTAAGATCTATTTCCATTGATGGAAAACTGTCTGACAAAAGGAGAAAGGTAATACTTAATGCTTTATTTTAAGGGCTGTCCGTGTGTATTTTCCTCACCGTTATAAATCTGAGGAGCTGAAGTAGATTTATTTAAAAATGTTGAATCATGGGAAATGAAAAGCCCTTTTGGTGATTGGGATTTTGTGACTTCCTGTACATCGGTGAGAGAAAATGCCTTCGTTCAAAGAATAATAAAAGCGCCAAAAAAACACACACAGCCCTGAAAAGTAATAATGAAAACAGATCACAATCAAGGGAGTTGTCATTTAGAAGTATTTATTATTATTGTATTAAAATATATGATGAAACCTATTAAACCTTTTTTCCAAAAAGCAATATTGAAAATGATGAAGTATAAGTGCTTTTAAATTAGCACAGCCTTAATTCAATATAAATGTGTGTTCTCTATATACGTATTTAAACAGTCTCGGATTCATACAAGCGAGTCGCAAGAAGAAAATAATGTCTGTGGACGGGAACAGGCCATTCGACCATTTTACATACCTATAGCATAGAACGCATTCAGCACTGTGTCAAGTCTGGTCATGAAAGCCCCAAGTGTCTTTGTTTCATAAAAAAAACATTTGCTATGTATTAATAGTGCATGTGGCAACAGTTTAGTCTAATGGTTACAGAATGGGCCTTCTAACTCAAAGGTTGTGGGCACGTTTCTCAGGTGTGGTGCAGCTGTTAAGCAAGGTGCTTTAACCTTAATTTCTTGAGTAAAAAAATATCCAGCTGTATAGATTTTTTGTAAAAAATAATATAAAATTTAATCTTTCCAAGCCGCTGCAGATAAATAAGGGTCTCTAAAAGACATGGTGTACCCACAAGAATTGTTCTTCTGAAATGCCGGCAGAGTACTGGAATGCTGTAAAATTAATTCAGTATCTGTAGATCTGCAGACGTGGGAGGAAAATATTTGTGTATTTCCACACAATATTTGTGTGGAAAAAAAGAATTCTCCCCTTTGATTCCGTGTTTTGCTGTCACATTTCTTGTTGTCGGAACCCAAACTGAAATGTACGTATGTACTGCAGTTTAATAATAGTATGCATGAAGTTGAATAGCATCATTTTTGTGATCTCAATGGAGATTCTTCATAAAAAAACTAATTTTAGTCCAGGACAAAGCTTAATCAAACCAGCCCCGAATGTACACTGTCCTAAAATTGCCAGAGGATGTCTCTATGATCACAATTTGGCATTCTGAAGTGTTGCAAAAAAATCAATTTGGGATTTGCTCTACCATTTGCTTGTTTTCAACCCTGAGATTTGTCAGTGTGTGACTGGGGATAGCATGTGCCCTTGAAGGTTAGCGATATACTGATTGAAAGAGACATTTGTGTGTGATTCAGCAATACACAAGTCCACTGTAGCATGAAACTGTAGACTCTGCTGTGCAATTGCAGTAACGATTTGGAGAGGAGTGGAGTCTCTAGGCTTTTAGAAATATTTTATGAAGGCAAGGAGTATTTAAAAAGCACAGGAGCTTGGCAGTCGCACGAGGGAGACGCTAGCAGAAACCGTGTGAGAAGAGCGGGCTTGAAGGTAGGGTAAGCTATGGAAAGTGAGAAAGCATGACCGAAGGAAAAAGAAAGCGAAGGGCGGTGGACGTGTGCCCCGGGTTCGGCGTATTCGACGGGAAATGTTTTGACAGAAACCGTCTGAAAAGTGAAGCTGGGCGTTGTCTCCTCTGTTTCCCACCAAAGTGTCGATTGCACCCGATGATCTTGTCAAATCTTTTGGCCGGCTTTCCACCCACCTGAACGTATCGTGTGGTGTGCTTCCGCAGAAGCCAGTTAAAAATGAAGTCATTATGTCATCTCTCTCTCAGTCTGTCTCTCTCTGTCTCCCTCTCCTTCCCTCCCTCCCTCCCTCCCTTCCATCACAATGCATAAAATCGTTAACGTTGGAAAGACAGTTTGCACTGAATTACTCCATTTTGAAACACAATGCAAAAGGTGGCAGAGATTACTGCCATGTCTAGCCCTAAAATGTGCTCATTTTTGAAGAAAAGGATTTTGCATTTAGAGTGAAAAATTTATTGTACAAGCATGACACCCCCAGCCAAAGCCAGAGGTAAACCGAATCCAATAAAACTTCTGATATCTCTCCTGAGTCTGTTGCTGGCTCCTGTTTCTTTCTTTGACATTAATGTCCCAGACTTGTGTTCCCATGACATTAGCTCTTTAGAACAATTACTCTCCTCTGATGTGTAAATATTCAGCAGGGTGTGAAATTAGCTGTGACTTTCACCTCTAATCCAACTGTGATCAAATTTCTCATTTAGAGGTGGATAGATGGGTGTTTGAGGGTCAGAATGCAGCAAAACTGAAAGCTTAAATTGAATCTAGAGTTGTCTGAGGTCCCGAGACCTTGGCCGGGCTTGGCTTGTTCTTCGAAACGTTGCCTCATGACACAGAAGTCACAGTCTTGTCTGAGTCATTTAGCCACAGATCATCAACTCAGTGCCCTGTATCATCTCAAAGGCATTACAGCTAGTGTTTCTCCGTAAAAAAACATTGTTAGAGCTGGGCTGATGGTGAGGCGAACCCACGGGAATGGTTCTCCTCAAATGCTGGCAGGGTACTGGAAGATCTTATGGCTCACCCTCCCTGGAATCGTTACGGTGCTAATTCACTGCATAAATATCCATCCAGCCCAGGTTGTCCATGCTATTTGTATAAGAGCAAACAGTCCACCTTCCATTTTGTATTTTTATTTCTTTATTCAGACCAGACCTGGTCAAATACCTCATTGTTTTGGACTGAAGTCATTTTCTACACTTAACTGAGCTTGTCTGGTGTATTGGAACCTACAAAATACTCTAAAAAAGTGCAAACACTGCTTTCTGGTCCTCTTGGTTGGCTCAGTTGTGCCACGTAACATCAATCAAGCACTAAAAAGTATTTGAATACAAAACAATGACCTATTTGTCCCAGGTCTGATTAAGACAGGGTGAAAGCAGGTAGGTTAACAGGATCGCTGCTCAGAAGGTGCCATTGCAGGGAATTCAAACCCTCCAAACCCTCAACCACACAAAGGGTTACGTTATTTCCTCAGAGAGATGCCCTCCTTGATCTGTTGGACGTCGATCTGACGTTTCTCCCCCCTTTTTATCTCCCTCCTTAAGCCGGCTCCTGTGAAGGTAGCGCTATGACAATGGTCCCGTTCCCATGGTGATCAGATGATGTCACTATATCCATTACAAATTGTCCAGTCTGTTTCTGTCATTGGACAGATCTCATCTCTCAGTCTGGAAGACAGTCTTCGAAAGAAGTTGAATCGACATATAAAAGGATGCTTGTGAACCTTTCGGCCGTCCTTGTCTTGATTGATTTTGCATGTGCCGAGGCTCTCGTGGCTGTCAATGTCAGTAGTCTTTAATCCACTGGCTCTGTTTAGTGTATGTTTTGGTTAGCTGTGTTACTTGCACTACTGTGAGTTTTCACTCTGTCGCCAATCAAGGATTGCAATTCCTTGAGACGTCATATGACTGTCATTTTGAAGGTTTGTTAGATTGGGCAAAACTTGTTAGATTAAACAGAAATCTACCGTTTGCTTTGACGATGACACTAGTCATAAAACAGATGGGTCTATTCTCTGATGCTGTTCCCTGTACAACCTTTGAATGAAACCAGTAGCTGAAACTTGATTTCTCTTGTCCAATAAATACAAGTACTTTTTTCGAGAGATGAGTGTTAGGCTTTCTTTTTCTCTGTGACATTAGGCCTCATGTAGGAACCACTCATACAAACAGATGTCATACAACTGGTTTAATGTTGTTCAGCCAGTTGTATGACTCATTTAAGATAAGTTGGCACATTCACCAATTTTCTCTTATTTAGATTTTTTTCTTGGGTAGAAACAACAACAAAGTGGTCCCGACCTGTCGTAAAAATCGTAATCTGAAGTTAGGTGTGTTTGTTGAATCCAAGGTGGCACGAAATGCTCTTGTATGAGGCTGAATATTCTTTACCCTTTTTTACTTTCATCCATTATTATGATGAAATGAGTCCCATGGTATCTGATACATTTCTCAGTCAGACGCATTGTGGAAGCCATCATAAGACCCATAAAAAGCTTCAGTTCAAGGTAGTGGCTTTGTGTATAGCTTGTGAGGCAGACAAATATGATGAACTGGTAAACAGTAATGTCACTACCAAAAGTTCTGTGACTTATTTACAGAATCCAGCAGGTGAACACTTTCACTTTGAAGTCTTCAGTATCAAAAATTTGCACCGATCAGCATTAAATATTTGGGGGGTTGTGATTAATAAACCCAGTAGTTTGGTCAATTTTTTATCTGATTGCTACACATTGCAGTCTGTTAAGATTACGGATTAGCACATAAAGTATATGATCTAGGGAGACTTGGCGTGGTTTTACTGAAACACTGAAAGCATTACTTATTTTATGAATCGATTACTTGAAAGACTATTTTACGGCCCATTTCAGGAAGATTGGATTGAATGTTTCTCAAATAAAAAGAAAAAAAAGAACTGGAAGCATTAAAGTTGACTACTTGCAACTTTCAAAATCAGCTCATCTATTGATCTCCCACTGTAAATCATCCACTAGGACCTCCTGTGGTTCAAAGTGCCTGAAGACAAAAATCGCACGCTGAAGTGTGAATTCCTCTTGTGTGTAAATTCCTTTCCCACGGAGCGAGGAATCCGAGCTAGCAAGCACTTATTAATCACATAACAAGCTAGCGATAAGTTGTGAAAACATCTGTATAAAAATATAACGACAGGCAAAAGAAAAGGGGGGGAGGGGGTAACCGAATTCCAGTACAGTTTATTGGCGGCGCAGAAAAAGCTCAATTAAACACGGATTGTGTCTGTGCATGCTAATGACGCCTATTAAAGCAGAGGAACACATTCCTTCACAACTTCTAAGCACAGGGTGTATGTGAACTGCGACCACGAAATCAGAAGCATTAAACCTCTAGCTCAATGTTAAAGGCGATCTGATTCACCTCCCAAACCCCCCCCCCCCCCCCCCCCGCGCTGCCTAAGGCTGCTGTAGTTTGGGCAGTTTTGGGCAGCTGGGGGTAAAGTTGTCCCACAGTATAACTTTCCATACATCATGATGGTGCATTTCAGTAAAGCCTCCCCACTTCAACACAAACTTCCAGCTGAGTGTTATAGCCCTTTCCCCACAACACCCCCTCTTTCCCGTGAGTCAGATATGATCCACAACCCACTCCCCCATATCACTAAACCTCTAGCTGAATATTACCCCCCTCCACAACCCCCACCCCATTTTTCCACGAGTCCATGAGTCTTCACCCTCATATTACTAAACCTCTAGCTGAATATTACTTTCAATAAAAAAGAGAGCTTTTTTTATCTCATTTACCAGCTGTCTTGGGCTGCTGTGGTTTGTGCAGTTTTCATCCCAGCTGGGGGTGAAGTGGTATCACAGTATAACTTTCCATCGAAAGCTATGGTACTCAGCAACTGCAAGCCCAGGGCAAAGAGAAACAGAAAATGAGACAGATGGATCAGCGTAAAAAGGCCCCTCGAGCCCCAGTTTAACTGCAATAGGTTTAAAACTTATAGGTGTTAAATGGTTTCATCTGTGCCTTTATTTGACTGTATTTATTTGTTAGAGCTGTGTAATGTCCTTTTAAGAGCCTGCTTTGAGCTCTTTCATTCTTCTCGGGCTTTTATGCCTCTATGCCTCCGTCTGGTGTTGCTACAAAAAAGTCCAATTGAATTTTCCCATTGGTAAAGAGTAATGTCAAATTCAATCGATTCCAGTCAAATTGAATTGAACCAAATCTGAGTGAATCAAATGAAATTAAACTGAGTCGAATCAAATCGAATTGGAATTAATTGAATTTGTGTCCTCACGAACGCGACTCTGCCAGGCTGTCTGTCTGAAAGCTGTCTGCGTGCAGCGTACAGACGGGTGTGCTCGGGGCATGTGAGGTACTTTGTGCGCAACGACCGGGGTCTGCTAAACCGAAGCCTGTTTTTTGGTGCCGTCTGACCGAACTGTCACGGGTCTGACATGTTCCAGAGCCGAACGAGCGCTCCGGAATGGAACGCATGATTCGTCATAGCAGCAGGGCGACTCCAAGTGGGTCTCGAGCTACTTTCTCGCAGCTGGGGCTAGCTTGTTCGTCGTCAGCGCGCTGGCCGCTGGCGTTTTTGCAGGAGTGCCATTGTTTCGGAGTCTGCTTCGTGTCACGTACACAATTCTTACCTCGGGTCACGCGTATTACTGCTGTAGCAAGCTCCACGCTTGTCCTCCCAGATTATATTTTCGTTTCAGCCTAGCCTCTTGCCTGTTATCTATAAAAGCTGGCTTCAGTATTTTCTTATATGTTGCATACAGTACCTACATTGAGTGGCAGCTATCAGTTCATATGCACTGAATGTGTACAATGTCAGTATTACTGAGTTATTAAATGCACTGAATAAATCTTGTTACACCGGGGGTGCTAGTTGAATAAATAATGGGCCTCATGCAAGAATAGTTATTGTACATTTTTCTTTATTTTTTAAGTATTAAGGGCTTGTGCCTCGTCGGATTCAACAAATGTTCATAACTTCAGAAAACTGTCCTGAAAGAAGTTGTCCCTTATAATACAATTTATACAATACTGTAGGTGAATTCAGTCAGATAGATGGCCAGTGGGATTAACGTGATCAAGGCACGTAGTCTACCACGTAGTCCTCACCTGATTAGTTAAACTGCGGCTCATCGGTTTTGGCAAAACATAAGAATATGGTGGACCGTTGAAAAACCTTCTCTTATTCCTCCTGAACAGTCCACTGAAATATGTTTCTGAAAACATTTGAGGCAAAATATGCAGTTGCTGAATCTTGATTCATATTTGATCTGCAATGCCTAGTTTGAAAGTTTGACTTCTGTGGGCCAGGTGAGCTGCATTCACATGTCTAGAAAGCCTCTCCATAGAAAATGAATGTATTGTTTACATGGTTCATACAACACATCGGGATCACTCGTAAATTTTGTTCCTACCTAATAAAAAATAATAAAAAAACCAGACAATTGCTGAATGCGGCAAGTTCTCTTAAATGAATTTTTTTCACGATTTAAGAACAGATCTGTTTGTACAAGTGGTTCCTGCATGAGGCCCAATGACTCTGTCTCGCCAAACCTGGTGTTGGCTCAGATTATGGTGGTGTACTTGTCAGAGTACATAACTTGTGTATTACGAAACTAGGGACACTAAGAGTTCACTATATCGTTCTATGTATATGTATTATATCTTTCATATTTGGACAGCGAGAAATGAAATGACGGTTGTGTCAGTTGCACCAGCCGTGTATCAATTTCATATATAATTATAAATCAAGGTTCACCTGCGCACTGCACTGGTGCTCTCTCAGCTGTCATTTGACCCGGCGGAGATGCGGGTTCGAATTTCTGTTCGCACCACGTGTTGCTTCGCAGAAAAATGAAAGCGTCTTTATTCAGCGTGAAATCATAGTGCAGGTGCTTCCTTTTATACATCGGGTTATTAAACTTTGTGTAATCTGGCACTGAGCGAGGAGGGGAAACGGGTGCAGGGTGACTTCTGTGATCTTGTGATGAGGGGATGCCCTAAAGATGTTATTTTGTTTTGTTGGACAGGGAGATGCGGGATCATCTGCAGCTGGCATCAAGGTGGGTTACCTCGGATGTTTCTGGAAGGTTCTCTAATGACCCGGTGGCTTTATTTTCCTTTCTTCACCAACCACTTTGCTGAGAGCACAAAACTGTTCATGAAGACAAAATAAGAACTGCAACTCTTTGATGACTGCATATAATTGTTGAGCCAAAATTTTTAGGTCAAATGTATTCCTTTGAGTCAATATTTTGAGTATTCCCTTTGGCACAATGTGAGATGCTCAACCTCGTTCACCCTCTTTCTCTTGCTCTCTTTCTCGCTCCCCCTCACTCTCTTTCTCTCCCTCTCTCGCTCTCTCTCCTTCCCCCCTCACTCTCTTTCTCTCGCTCTCTCACTCTCTCGCCCCCTCCCTTTCCACAGGGCGAGCCGGGCGAGTCAGGCAAAGGAGGTCAGAAGGTAAAGCTACAGTCCAGGAGCAGAACTTCAGTTGCAGCCCCCTGCCTACAGTTCAGTGGAGCTTTACCACAGCTCCGTGTTTCTCACAGCGACAGTATTTGTCTTGACATATATCAGCTTTAAGATCTCTGTAAAACAACAGAATTTGGGGCTACTGGGGTATGGTAAAAGTGTCAAAGCTGTACTCGTGCCAACTCTGGCCAGCAGCATAATTGGTGGTTGTAAAGGCCATTGATTGAGCCAGTAGGACCATGACTGCGTCTGAATCCGCAAAAATGCTGCCTAGGCAGTATTCTAAGGCAGGAAGGCATCGTGGCCCGTCCCATTCGAAAGTTTGCAAAAATGATGCCTTCTACGGTGCCTTCATTTGGACAATTTTGAAGGCATGCATGCATGTATCCTTCGCCAGGTAGGATACCATACATCTTTGTGATTAACCTTCGGCTTCTTAATTCTGTTAAATTAACGGCGGCTGAAAACAGCGACGGAGTTTTCCCAGAACTGTAAAAGAGCTTGTCCACAAGTGGAAGTATACAGCAAGCTCGATATTTGTTGTAGCTATATTTTTTAACTACATTTTAATTTCTTAACGCACTCATTCAGGTGGTCTGCTTCCTAATACCTCACATGGAGTGTCTTCCTGTAGCTCATGTCTGTACAAGCTGGACTGCCGTTTGTAAAGCAGCAGTGGCTTAACGCTGTGTGTTCCATAAGAGAGTGCATGCTTCTCATATCTATACACCCTCCTAATTTGGTAATGGGTTGCATTAAAGGTACAATATCAAAGATTTTTGTTTTAAAACATTGTTACAATACCATTGTAAATCCCTTCCTATCGTTGAAAAAGGCTCACTGACATGTTGACTCACCCTCTGCCTGTGTTTATAGTCCTAAAATTCGGGTGTGAAAATATACAGTTGACAGACCGACACTCTACCAAAACATTGTATAGCTGACAATAATTCAAGCTCCGTGGTTGAAAATTAGTTGTAATTGCCACAGCCAGTCGCGTGGGGGGAGGGGTACACAACGTCCACATTCACAGAGAAGGGGGACTGTGTTGTGGTTTGAGGGTGTTTGTTGCTGCAATTTCTCTCTTGACTACCTATTGTACCTTTAATGAGTGCAAGCTGGTGAATATGACTGTGAATACCAAACTGGAAGAGAAAGGGGCATTCAAAGTGGCAAGAAGCAATATGCCGATATGAAGAACTGAAAACTTATTGGCTGTATCTTGGCAGTGCAGACCAATCAGATTTCAGAACAAATACTTGTCCAGACCAACACTTTCCTTCAATTCCAGCTTTTTTCAGAACTATACAAGGCAAACTTTGACCAACTGCTCAATTAATTGATCCCCTTGTGGAAAAGTCACAATAATGTGTATATTTGTCATATATCGAAGCCTTGCAATACCTTGATGTTATATTTTATCATGTCATATTGCAATATTTTTATTTCCATCAAGGTGACTGTGTGACTGTGGGGAGGGTGAATAGTATATTGGCTGAATGCCTGCACAGCAGAAGAGTGGGAAGCTTACTAACATGCTTTTTTATTTACAGACTGATTTGTTTTACTTCAAACATTGCTTGAATTGTCTCCAGCCCCTTTGCAAAAAAACATGTTTATTTATAATTCTATACTTCTATACTCTATAATATCATTTTTAGTTTTTAGCAAAATTATTCCTATAACATATGAGTTTTTTCTCACTAAGCCCTTTTGAGTCACAGAGTTAAGAGTGAGTTTCCACGGTTGTTTGACCATTTAAAATGGCCACCGTAGTTTTCTTCCAGCAGTGAGGAAATGGCTACCCCAAGACAAGCCCCATTAATCACATTTTATACCAAAGAGCCACACCCAATTATTGAATTCTCACCCATTTTAAATTGGGGGGTAATCCTGGAGGGACCGCATTTGCATTTGCTATTTTTTTTGTTCTCAACCAATTATTCTGACTTTACTTTACTGAACAGTAATGGATGATTCCAATATGGGCCTAGAATGTGTGTGCACTTTTCAGCTATATCACACAACTTTATGAAAAATGTTACAAGTTGGATCTCATATCATAATTAAGAGCTGAATTTGGAAATCCTAAAATAGACCAGCACTCTTGATCTAAAAAGCATCGAGCCACCGGCCTCGGTGCACCTCAGTGAGAGTGTGAATGCGGTTTAAAGGTCCTTCACCACAGGTCTGTCATTGCATCTGTGTTGATATCCAGAATCCCATTCAAAAGCTATCATCCTCTGAGTGTACGGTTTTTAGCCAGCTTTCCAGAAGAAACCATTTTGATTTGAGGTATAGGCTCCATTCATGGTATTTATAGTTCACAGTTTAACTATGTGCTCTGAAAAATGCAAGCAGAAATGCAGAAATAGCAGATGCACTCTGGCTGTTTTGTTCCATTTTTAAATGTTTTTCAAACTCTAACAGATCATGGATTATGGTTGAATGCCCATTCCGTTTTTAAGAGATTCAATTGTGCATGATATTACTTTTGTCATCTCAGTTTAATGTCATTGTCGGTTTAGTTTTTTATTGTTTATGCAGTAAGACACATTTCTACATTTTATATTTCTGTGTCTGGCACAATCCTCAGGTTTAGGGTTCATATTGTCTCATTCCATTTGAGAAATACAGTTCAGTTTTCTCCACAGCTGTGGGGTGAATTAATTCATGTGAGATGGTCATGTAGCTGTGCTAAAATGGAGTCTTATTGTTAATAGATTAAGTAAAACACCTCAGCGGAAGTTACAGCTTTGATGTTCTGAAATACCAAATACCATGCCTCATAATGCTTCATACTGCACCCAGACTACTGCTACTTGCTATGTCGTTTTGAGCTTTTTTTATTAATGGCTGCCTAACCTTTTAGAAAGTGAACACCATACAGCTTCATGGCATCTTGATCATATTTTTATGAATGTCTTTCTTTGTTTTCATTGTCATCGTTACGTCATCATTATCACAATTACATCACTGTCACAGCTGCGCAACTATATATATTTTATAATGGGAGCTGGGAGTGAAGGTTCCTCCTTTTTTAGTGAATATTCCAGTGAAGTACATTCAATTTAAGCTCAGGGTACTGGCCCGAATGTCGTTCTGCTGGATTCTGTAAGGGAAGGTGCTGACTCCCCTGCATATTTTTAGGGAGTGAGCGTCACCCCTTAGTTAGGGCACCCTCCCCATGTCCCGTTTTGTTGAGGAAAGAGTGTGGCTTCCTTTAAATCATTAGGAATGTGGATACTTTCACATAGAAACCAGAGGAGAGTTCATACACTCACACGGTATGTTGGTAAGAAGAAATGCAACAACCTGACAGTGATTGGTTAGTCCACTGACTACTTCGCTGATTTTGCTGCATTTGCTGCAACAAATTACCATGTGGTTGGTGGAGAGCTCCTCTCTGGTTTCTATGTGAAAAGGGTATGTACCAATGTGCAGTCCCTATCTTAGTATCCTTGGAAATGGAGGGACTAATTATCTTGGACTGGAGTTTGAGATCCCTGCTCTAGCGTTCCCTGTAATTTGACCTCTTCAGGACTGGAGATTGAGATCCCTGCTCTAGAGCTCCTTGTAATTTGAGCTCTCCAGGACTGGAGTTTGAGATCCCTGCTCTAGAGCTCCTTGTAATTTGACCTCTCCAGGACTGGAGATTGAGATCTCTGCTCTAGAGCTCCTTGTAATTTCACCTCTCCAGGACTGGAGTTTGAGATCCCTGCTCTAGAGCTCCTTGTCATTTGACCTCTCCAGGACTGGAGTTTGAGATCCCTGCTCTAGAGCTCCTTGTAATTTGACCTCTCCGGGACTGGAGTTGGATATCCCTGCTCTAGAGCTCCCTGTAATTTGACCTCTCCAGGACTGGAGTTAGAGATCCCTGCTCCAAAGCGTCCTGGTAATATGTCCCTCTGTGATGCTTTTCTGTGTAGGGAGAGCCAGGACTTCCAGGGCTGCCTGGACTTCCCGGGATAAAGGTAAACACAACTGTGTCTTTACCCTCTTCCCCTCTAAATTTCTCTCCCATTCTCTTTGTCCCGGTGTCTCTTCTCTCTCACACTGTTCCATCTCTTCTCTCTCTCTCTGGCTCCTTATATCACTTCTTTCCTGTCTCACCTGCTGAAAAAACAGCTCAAGCTAGGTTTTAAACAGCTGGTAGCTAGTTGACCAGTTCAGACTAGCTCCCAGCTTGACATGGTTTGACCAGCTCAAGCTGTTTTGAGACCTGGTTGCTGGTTGACCAACTACCAGCTCAGACAAGCTGCCAGTACTAGCTGGTGGACCAGCTTATACCCAGCTCAACCAGCTTATGACCAGCTTCACCAGCTCAATTCTCAAACTGGCCCTCCCTCCTTACATTTTCCCTCTCTACCCATCTCAACTCTCTATCAACCACTCTCTTTCCATCTCTCTTCCTCTCTCTGTTTTCCACCAACTCCGCTCCCCCTCTTCATGCCCTCCCCAGAGCAGGTTCAACTCTTCAGTGCCTCTGTGAGGCATTGTATCAGCTGGCTGTTAAGCCCAGTTCAGACCAAAGATTTGTACTGATTCATGTCTGATGGCGGCGCTTGCTGTTGTAGGCGATTCAACTTGTCGAATTGCAGGATGCAAGTTTTAGAACATTGAGAAGCGTCACCAGGTGTAGTCTGGTCTGACCTTTAGTGGTAACAGCCCCAGGTGCTGTTTGTTAGCTACAATGAGGGCATCATAATTGGCGCTTGTCTGAGCTCGTATTAGGAAGGGTTCATGAGCGTAGAGCCTGGATGCAGTGACTTGAAGGTCCACGTGCTGGAAGAAAGCGTGTGTTTCCGGTGAACCTCTGTTAAAGTGAGGATGACAGGCGTATCTTAAGCAGTCCATTTTGTGAGTGAATTTTAGGAATTATGTCAAATGGTGGTACAGATCTATGTGACTTTCTGCATAAATATGGAAAATCCAATAGAGGTTATGGACAGCTACCTTTTCCCACTCATTAAACTTCATTGTGATTAACAATTTTTGCGAAATAAAAGTAAAGCTCTTTACACTCATAAACTCTGATATCTCTATTGTGTAAAACTGACAGTATTTTGATCCCATAGACTCTTTGTCAGGTTTATCATGTGGCTAAATGCATTTATATAAATGTGCAATGTTGTACACTTTGGTCAAATACGTAAATGTTTTGGATTCAAATACTTATCTACACTGGTCTGGTGGATTGAAATACTCTCAAAAAGTGCAAACCCCACCTTCTAGTCCTCTTGGTTGACTCAAGATCAGTCAAGCAGAGAAAAGTATTTAAATCCAAAACAATTACATATTTGTCCCTGGTCTGCTATGTTGTGCTCACAAGATGCTCACCTGCAATGCTTTTTCCGCTCAAAGATCTAACAGGCATGAAAAAAGGCTGTTGCTGTCTTGGATTTACTTGCCTGCTCCTTCTGCTCGCTTGTAACCTGTTGGCCTTGTACAAAAAACAAAAAACAAAGCTTTGCGTTTCATAACCTGGTTTTTATTTTAAAGACCACAATGCATTTGGACTCATATAATGCTGAACTAATGTGGTGCTCACATGGTATCACTCAACTAAGGTCTGGCGTAAATTCCTTGTGGTCGGCAACACTTGAGAGGCAGTTTCTCTCTCCTTCTGTGTGTGTGTGTATCTTGGTTTTACCATGGTGGCTAGGAATTCAATCTTTCATAGTGCGGAAGCAGTCCAGTCAAGTTGCAAGTGATCAGTCAGTTCACTTTTTTTATGTAGCACTGTACAGGTCGAGCCAATGAGTGCGTTTTTACAATGACAGTTGCATTGTTAGGCATCCATTGGTTCTGCAAATACATGTCAGTTCTCAGATGTAAAAACAACACTTCTGTGATATGTCCCTGCAGTTGAAGTAGAAGCCCGCAATGTTTAGTCAGCTGAAATCGTAAAGCTGCTGCTACACATACCAAGAATGTAGCGAGCCACGAAAAACGCTATTGAGCAAACGTTCAGCAGGCCACCGTAAGCTCCCGTTAGAGGCTCCAACCTTTAAACGGAAAAACAAGACAAGCTCGGAGATGAACAGTGATTGAAGGGTGCAAAACCGCGAGGGAACTTCTGCAACACAAGTCTGTCCTGCTCCATCCATGGACACTAGGATCCCTTTGTGGCTTAGAGGAGAGTCCTTCTCCATTCTTTCGCATTCCATTTAGACCTCAGCAGCTGGACTCATTTGTTTAATCTACTCATCAGTGTCCAAGTTCTTATCTTTGTGGTCATTCCTAGCACTTGAAACTGTACTTCCCTCTAGGGTCTTTCAGCGCACTTTTCCCTGGTTATGGTTATGCACTTTGTTGTACATCGTTCTGGAAAAGAGCTTCTGCCAAATGTAATGTAATCTGAGAGATTGGAAGAAGGAATGAAACAAACAATAAAAAATGTCAGTGTGGTACTCATAAGCTGAGTTGTTTGGAACATTTAGACCGAACAGTTTGGGTCCGTGCTGTGACAGGTGTGACCGAAGAGAACTCGGTAAGTGGGTTAATTTGCGTCTTGCGATTAAAGTTGGTCTAACGCCTCATTTTAGGGTGAACCTGGATTCCTGGGCCCCCAGGGAGAGCCAGGATTGCCAGGGCTCCCAGGAACCAAGGTAGGGGGTACTTCTATGGGGTTTTGGGGCCCTTTCTGGGTTCCCAAGCACCCACACACATGCACACATGCATTCTTACTGCTTGGTGCTGAAGGAATCCCATTCTTGGATGGCTCTATCTGTTTCTGGATTTAATTTCTAACTTCTGTTGAAACCAATTATCCCTTTCTCAGCTAATTAGCTGTATACAGTGCACCTTGCACATTATACTACAGTTACATAAGTGAGAGTATTTAGAGATTTTGCAGAAATGTATGGTTAAAGTGCATTAGGTACAAACGCGTACGTTTTCCAAGCAAAAATTAATTATATATTGTTGGCTAAGGGTAGAATTCGATGTACCTATAGGGTACCACCTAGTGACCAGCATTTATACCTTTTTAGGTAGTTCTCATACCTTTATTTCTGAGAGTATATGACCAACAAATGTCGTTAAAATTTTACATCGCGTAAATGATTGGCATTCATCAAATAGTTAAGGGGATAAAGTATCCAGGAATGGTTATGTCTCTGGGATTGGAGTGAGAGACTGGGGTTCAAATCCCACCTCAGATCTCTCACTCGTTACTGCGTTTACGGGTGTGTCCTCCACTAAGGCTGTTGTATGGTACACTCTGTGGTGGAACATTGAGGCAGTTGACACGGCATGATTCATTGAATGGGTGATGGTGTGATTAGCTTTGTTCAGCTGGGTTCATGGTCTCTTTATTTCACTGAATCGTTTTGATAGGGCACAGCCCCATTAAGGGTGGGACACAACCGGTGTGAGTAATCCCACCCCCAGCACACGGGTCTCTGACTCTCTGTCTTCGCACACACAGATACTGATGTAATGTATGCCCACACACAGACACACACACACACACACACACACACACATAGTGTACACACAAAACAGATACGGTACACATGCAAACACACATTTGGGGCTTGCTGATTGATCTTGGTGGAAGTGTGATGGTTCACTCGCACTGTCGAGCTGGAAACATGCCTGGGTTTGGGGAGGGGTAGTATGTGTGGGAGGGGCTAGGATGTTGGAGGAGGTGGTGTGTGGGAGGGGCCACAAATGTAGGAGGAGCTAGTGTGTGGGAGGGGGCAAAACTGTAGGAGGAGCTGGTGTGTGGGAGGGACTAATATACAAGAGGAACCTGAGTGTAGGGGGGGGCAAGATGCAGGAGGGGCTTTGTGTGCGGGAGGGGCTAGGATGTAGGAGGTGCTTGTGTGCGGGAGGAGCCAGGATATGGGAGGAGCTTGTGTGTGGGAGGGGCCAGAATATAGGAGGGATTTGTGTGTGGGAGGGGCCAGGATGTAGGAGGGGCTTTATGTGTGGATGGACCAATATACAGGAGGTGTCCAGGGTGTGGGAGTGTAACAGAAGACTGTGGGAGGGACCTGGCACTCGCCTGTCATCACTCCCCTGATCTCCTGTCTCTTCCTGCAGGGCGAGCGTGGTGACATGGGCCCACCAGGGAAAGGAGAGCGAGGTCAGACAGGACCCACCGGGCAGAAGGTCAGAGCCTCCCCCCCGCTAACCACCCTCTGCTTTGGGAGTCAGGGGCGAGACACCCAGAGAGAGATCTTTTCTCAAATGCTGCAACGCTTTGGGAAGGGAGCTTCCACTCGAAAACACATCTAAGCAAAAGATAAAACAGAAAGGATCTGTCTGAAGCATTTGCATCGGCCTCTTTCGTGAACAGCACCTCTGAACATTCAACAGCTCCTTCTGTCCCATGTTCTCCATCAGAGAGTTGCGTTGCCCTCTAGTGGCATTTACATTTACAGCCCGTAGAGCTCATAACATTTCTGTGAACGGCAGGGAAAGTACTGAAAACATTATTATTATTATTATTATTATTATTATTATTATTATTATATACACAACAGTTTTAAAATACTGCTCCTGTACTACTGTACTATTGTACAATACTACTGAAGTAGTTCATTTTTAAGAAACTTTCTAATTAAATCAGCAGTACTGAACCTGGTATTGATACCTGCAATGTTTTGGTAAGGCAGCAGGGATGACCTCATCATGTTGCTAACAGCTCATTTTTGGGCAAAGCAGATAAGGTTGCAGGTTTCACTCCCTGCCCCTCACTGCACCGATATTATGGGTCACAGTGCCCCCTGTTGCTCGGACCTAAACTGCCTTTGTGTGCACAATAAGCTCCCATTAGGGCGACATTGGCTCAGGAGCTGAGAGCCGTCGGAGGGTTGCCTGTTCGATCGCACCCTGGGTGCCGAACTAACTATACTATTACTAGACCTAATTGCTCAGGGATTGCTGATTGGTGCCTTGCAACTTGCCGTTGGTGTGTGTGTGTGAATGCGTGAAGGAGAAGCATCAATTGTAAAGCGCTTTGGATAAAGCTGCTATATGAATGCAGTTTAAGCATGTCACTCTGTTTTGTAATGCGTTGACATTGATGAATGCACTCTGCAGAAAAACACATGATGTCAGAGAGGGGAGTGATTGATTTGGCACCTCATCAGTAATCATGGAGCCAGTGGGGCGTCCTAAGGCTTCTACTTTGCCTGATGCAGTCTCTCTCACAGCCTGCTTTCCCGATTACCAGCCTTCTCAGCCAACTCACACACTGTGACTGAAAGCACAGCAGGAAAGCAAAATGATTCTTAGGAGTCAATCTCACTGCCTTTGAGGGGGTGATTGTGACATCAGTGTTCCAGAACAGTAGCTCAACATTCCAGAACACAATTATATCATTCATTCTAGAACAGCATGGTGTTCGGCATTCCAGAACAACATGATGTCATTCAACATCAGAGAACACTAAAAAGTAATACTGTAATTTGTCAATAATAATAATATAGCTTAAAAGTATGCTCTGTGCAAGTAGCCAGTGTTTTTTGTCTTGCTGTAAAGACAGTCTGGCATTTGTCAAGCAGGCCTTTTTACGGCTGCCTGTGTTTATGCCAAGGGATTGATTTTACAGGTGGCTTGAGCCCCAGTCTAAACATAGACAGGACCCCACAGAACCCGGGGCTCCTTTCACATCCTATCAGGGAGCCCCTGGGAGTCTCTGCCCTCCAATTAAAATGACAGACACACCAAAGGAGGCGGAGTTTAAATAAACAGCCGCTCATAACTCTCCAGTGATTCAACCAGGAGCACGCTGACGGCCGTAGCCACTGTTGCCGTAAAGTCAAACCGATGCTATTGCCGTTCATCGCGCGACTGTAAATATTTGCTTCACAAATGAGCCATTTGACAGCTCGGGCAACTTGAAAAGAAAGGTGCACTAAAACATCTCAAACAATGAGAGCCAGCGGGCTTCATTTACTGGGGGTTCGAGTCATAATGCCGCTCTGTTCTCTCTCTGCCACACGGAGATGGGGTACATCAGGGAAAGGCACGGAATTGAACTGAACATTAGCGTAGCCCGGGGGCTAAACACTGCCTACTGCTGCTATAGCCTCGGCCCTTTGATCTTCCAGAAGAAAAAAAACAAGTGTCATTCAGATGATTCAGAAATAGTAACTACCTCCAGGTCTACATCTGCACAGCGTCAGCAAACCGCCCACTTGTGACAGACTAATAAGTAATAATAAATAACAAGCTCTTATAGTTCTCTCATTTCTCTTATTCCACTTTTCTTCCTTTCTTCTCGCTCTCTCGTTCTGTCGCTACTCTTCTCGGTTGCCAGGGAGGACAAGGGGAGCCTGGAGCCCCTGGTTACAAGGGAGCAAAGGTCAGTGTCTGATGCCCTGCGGTTACCCAGGGTTACTGGGTTTATCTGGGTACTTACATTAGGGGTACCTGTTTTTACCCTCTTGGGTTATGTTCCCAAAGATGAGCTTTTTAAATATGTACACAAGATTAGATTGTTATCCTTCATAGTCTCAGGAAAAAAGGTTCCAAGAGGAACCCTTGGATTCCATATAAGAACCCTATCTATTTAAATTGTTTTTGTCAGGCAAAATGGTTCTATGTCTGGGAGCTGTCACACTTCATACCTATGATATAGGGTTCCATAAAGAGTGAAAAAGGGTTAATCTTTGGAGACATACCAAAGGCCTTTCTTTCTGAGAGTGGATACTTCGATACAGGATTGATTGTGTTTCTTATATTTGTAGGCATGCTTATTTGTTGTACTAAATGAAATATGACATGCATAACCCAGAAATCCACTCTGCAGGTTAAGTCTTGAAAGAGTTGCAGCAGCTGCTGCATGTGTAGTACTGAAGGAAGTTCCATCCCTCAAGGGCTGTAAGGCTGTGACTAATGTACTAATTTGTACAGGAAGTGACCTCACATGTCAGGAGAGGGAAATGTGGGTCCCCAGGTCCAACAGCACAGACATTAAACCAGTGCTGATATGTGTTTATAGGGCTGGTATACACATATGACTGAGCCCTGAGTTGTGTCTGAATGCCTTGGGATGATGTCACACATGTGTGTTTCAGGGAGAAACGGGGGACAAAGGGGAACAAGGATCCGTGGGGCTGAGAGTGAGTGATCACTGCATTATGACATCACTGCATTATAACATTATGACATGAGCATTATGACATAATTGGGTTGTCATCACTACATTGTTTCCAGACCTGGGTTGGACTAGTATTTGTCATGGATTCAATGACATTTCTGCATTTGACTAAGCCTGCCTGGTGTATTTAAACAAATTAAACAATTCCCAGAAGTGTAAACACTGCCCATAGCAGGCTCAAATGCACCTGGCAGGATCAACACAGCACAGTTTTGAATCCAAAACAAATTTGAATGTACCTCACTACATTGCTGTAATAAAACATGGTTGTATTATTACATTACTGTATCACCTCACCTCTCATTGCCTGTGCTGTAAATGCGCTTCTAAATGTATGACTGCATTGCAATGGGAACAGACCCAATATGAATAGTCTCTTCCCAGACCTCTACAGTTCTACTACTCGACAGTGCCTGCAGGTATTTGCTCCAGCCATGTGCTACACCACCTGATTTCACGAATGACCTTACTGCCTGAACAAAGCAGGAAAACATTTTTAGTGAAATCAGGTGGCATAGTACATAGTTGAAGCAAATCCATGTAGACACTGCGGAATTGATTCCTGGACCAGGAATTGAGTAGCGCTGCTCCAGAGCATTCTGGGATCATTCTGTATTATAACCCGCCATTGGGCTCAATACATTTTTGTCCTAGACACTTATACAACTCTTCAGGTTATCGGTGACATCATCATTGATCTACTCAGAGTTTGACAGTGGGGGCTATGGTTTTTGGCCGTAAGTTCTATCACACCATACCCTCCTCCAGTCTTCCCCCCTAACGGTGCTGTGCCTTCCCCGCAGGGCCCTCCTGGATTGAAGGGTGACCAGGGGGCGACCGAGATCATCGACTACAATGGAAACATCCAGGAGGCCCTGCAGGTCAGAGGTCACCAGACTTGCAGGGTCGTGACTCACAAACATTACTCATATCCTTAGTCAACCCTTCTGGCGCTGGGGCCAGATCCTGGTAGCACAGCTGATCTAGGATCAGTTTTCCCCCTCTCTCTATCCCAGCCTGATCAATTATGAGGATACAGGCAAGACTGGTCCCAGATCAGCATTCAAAATCTGGAATATGGATGGATAGCAAACCAAATAACCCTCCCAGTCCATTTACATGGGCATATACTATATCAAGGATTTCCATTTTTAATTATACCCCTTTATCCCTACCCTGTGCTCTAATTATGATAATTACCGAAGTAATAATTATTACCATTCAAGTAACTAAATGGTATGATATTAGCCGACGTTTACATTCATTTAAAGACTTTCATTGTTGTAATTAAGTCAGTTACACTGAAGAACAGGAGGTAAGAGAAGCATATTGACGGTATCTAGGTCTTTTTATGGACTGAATCACAGCGTTACCACATTTGCCTATTGGCTGAAAAGTGCTATTAGGCTGGTAACAGGTGTCAAAGGTCACCAGACAGAGTCAAGTCTACTTTATTTATAGAGCCCATTTAAAACAACAACATGTTTACAAAAGTGCTGTAAAATTACACAAACAACTGCACATCACTAGACATAATACTCTAGGCCAAACATTACACAGACTCATAGGCTAAGGGGAAGAGGTGAATCTTAAAACGAGATTTAAAGGTATGGAGGAAAACCTGATACTGAGGGGTAGGCTACACAGAGGTCCCGTCAGTAGTTTAACAGAGGTCCTTTGTCTTAAGGAGTTCAGAGGTCAGCACTGTTGACACAGGCAGCAAGCTGCCACACAGATTTCTGTGGTGTGTAACCGTTAATCTCTTTTACTCTTCCGCCCGCCAACAGAAGATTACCACAATTACAGTGACGGTAATTTGTCCCAAAACCTGTCTGTTTTTTATGAGTCCTTCCCCATTGACCAGCATGAATCCCTGTGCTTTTCCCCCATCTAACATGTGATGCTGTCCCCGTCAGATGAAAATGCAAAAAAGCATTCCATCAACTTCATGAAATCTCAGCCTGGTGGAAGTTACATGCTAGCTCTGTCCTGATGTGTGTCTGTAGTGAGGTTTCCATCCAATTGCTTTTAGGCAGATTTTAAATTTCAGTGGAAATGTGGAAATGCCTGAAATTTTGGAAATAAAAAGCACAAAAAATAGTTTTTATGCTTGGACGAGGTGGAAAAGTTGGCGTATTGATAATGAGAAGATGGAAACGGATTTTTCAGATATGTGACAGGGACAGGGATGTCGCATGATTCCAATCCAGAAAACCAAAAAGGGGCAGCTGGCACTCTTTTGGTCATGTAATATTGTTGCGTCCTTTTACGAATATTTGCATAACAGTAGTTGATGGAAACACACACAGATTTGTGATTTCCTTTGCCGACTTTCGGAAATTCACTCAAGATTTGCGAAACATCTGGGTGGAAAGGAAACTTAGCCTGTGACTTGCTGCTAATGACAGGGATCCCAAACTCAACCAATGGGAGATTTGAAGTATTGTTTACATTCATACATTCATTCATAAATGTATCTTGGCAAGCATTTTAAAGTAAAATGTATCTAGCCCTTGACAACTTGTCCATGTAGGGGTCCATCAGATATTGAAGATCTTTGGTAACATTGTCAGCTACAGGTGTGGGTTAGCTACAGGTCTGGGTTATCCTTACAGTGCCGGTGTATTGGGTGTAATTCTGAATAAATTAGGAGCATATAAAATAATTACTGATCTGCAAATACATCCAAAATACTATTTCCAAACAATGACACCAGCAGTTTTGTCACTGACGCAGAATTTGGGATGTCAGCCTATCATAACGAACTTCATGAGAAATTCTGCTCCAGGCTTGGAGGAGAAGGATCAGCCCATGACTTTGTTATTCTGAATTTGAACCTTTAATTCCGACAATCAATGTGTCTCATCCTTGCTTGCTTTTCCCTAACACCTGTGTGTGTGTGTGTGTGTGTGTGTGTGTGTGTGTGTGTGTGTGTGTGTGAGAGAGAGAGAGAAATAATTCTTGGTGTGTCTGTGCATGTGTATGTGCTGGCGTGGTTGCATGTTTTTGTGGATGTGTGTGAGTGTGTGTGTGTCTATCTGTGTGCGTGGGAAACAGGTTTTACGTAAAATATAACGTTTCTCTCACTGCTGACAGGGTCCTCCAGGACCAGCTGGACCAATAGGACCACCAGGAATAAAGGTGAGTCACCTTTACTTGTAGGGCAGACACCACTGTGCTTCTGTGCTATCTGCTTCTGGCTCAGAGAGAGACCAGCTGGTGTTCTTAAACCCTGTTCTCAAACCCTGTTTCAGGGCGAGCGTGGAGCACCAGGTCTCCCAGGCCTTGACGGCGAGAGGGTGAGTAGCGGAGGTTTGGTCAAGTCCATTACAGCCCACTTCACGCAATTGAAAGAAGTAACTGAAACTATATCAGTTACTCGACAAAGTCCTCACTGAACAACAGGGGTGTTTATAATGGAATTGTTCACCCACGACAGCGAGTGGTAAGCAGTGGTTTTCATCTTACTTGACTTTGACCAAAACCTTGTCCTCTGTGTAGGGTCTGAAGGGCTCGAGAGGAGATGCGGGGGTCCATGGCTTGCCCGGAGACAAAGGGAGTCTGGGATTGCCTGGCTTGCCTGTAAGATCCTCTACTCAAATCTGCCCTCCAGTTCCGTTCTCGTTCGATCCTGATAAACCCTTACGGTATTTGTTGGAGCCGTCCAGAATAGGACGGCCTGCAGCGTAGTGGTACATGACTGGGACCCGCAAAGTCGGTGGTTCGATCCCCAGTCTAGCCATAATAAGATCCACACAGCCGTTGGGCCCTTGGGCAAGGCCCTTAACCCTGCATTGCTCCAGGGGAGGATTGCCTCCTGCTTAATCTAATCAACTGTATGTTGCTCTGGATAAGAGCATCTGCCAAATGCCAGTCATGTAATGTAATTAATGGCCAAGTTTTACATGTTTTATGGGTAGCAGAGAGGCAGGACCTTTCTGTGGGGTTTGCATGTTCTCCCCGGGTCTGCATGGGTTTTCTCCATTGAGATAAATAAGAATTGGAGACAGCTTCTGCTTACTGGTTCCATCGATACTTATGGAGCTGCTCAATGGTGCATGAAGCCAGTTCATGGAGGCTGCCATGTTTGTTTATGGGGCTTTTTAGGTACTAGAGCATGTGCACTGGGGCTGTTTTTAGCACCACAGCATGTGCACTGGGTAACTAAATCTGAAGGGATGACTAATCAGTTCAGTGTGAAGAAATTTTAGAATGCAAAAGTACTCTCCAAAATAGTATAATTTACATTTGTTTTTAGGCACAGAGGCATAATAAAGTGCCATACTTCTAGTAAACACTGGAGTTTGCTAGCTTCTGCGGGAAGGTCAATTCCTGGTCCCCTGGTTATCTCCCACAGTCCAATGCCATGCTGGTTAGGGTATTTGGAGAGTTTAAACTGCCCGTAGGTCTGTGTGTGTGTGAAAGGGGGCAACACTATTACAATAATTATTTGTGACCTGTTCTATCATATTCAGTCGTATGTCGCGCCAATTTCACATACAGTAAATCGATGTTTATGTAGAAAATGTTCATTTTTGGCTGTTTTAGGCTTTCATCTTAATTTTGTAGAACAATATCTAGGCTTTCATAATTTGCATGTCTTAATGCCAAATTCAAATTTTTTTTTTTTTGTTTTTAAGCTTTTTAGCAAGATGTCAAAGTGAAAGTAACACCTGAGTTGAGTTGTTTGGAGGCTAGACAGCTTGTCACTATTCACCAGTCACAAACAAGTGCATCAGCTGTGTTCGTGGCTACATTTTAATGTATTTGCTTTCATGGTCTGTATGTAGTTTTAAAGGGTTTATGCATAAGATGACAAAGTACAGCCCCGGAGTTTGGTAGCTCAGTGTCGGTAGTCTCCCAGCCTCATGTAATTCTCACACAAAAAAACTTTGAAGCCATTTATCTCAAAAACATGGTTTGGTGGCACTCAAAATGAAATGGAACACAATTCCCTTGATATCTGGAGCAGAGAGATAAATTTGGTATCATTGGAAAGCTTACATTTCTAAAACTCAATCAGTGCCTGTGAACACACACTTCCTTATACCCTTACTGCTGCTTTCCAGGGTGTGAACGGGCTGAAGGGCGAAAAGGGGGACGCAGGACTGCCTGGGCCTCAGGGACCTTCGGTGAGTACGGGCAACGCCCCTCTCGTCTGTGTTATCCTGTGCTACTACACACCCCCAAACTACCTCATATAATGCATCCTTGCACCGACAGTGTGTCCATACCTGTCTATTTGTGGAATCTTCCTGTGGATTCAGAAGCAAACTTTAGTTTATGGGCATCTAAAGACAAGCTGAAATCAAAATTCAATTTAGTCAATTCTTTATAACCATACAAACAGGCCTTAAAAGTATATATTCCATAGAATTAACTAAATTGTAATACTTTGTATTTTCACACCAAAGTTTTTTTCCAACAACTTTGTAGAAAACAATTTGAATTTAGACTTTACGTCATTGTCAGTTATCCATTCTCGTCCAATCAATATTGTTTTCACGCAGTGGCACACATCCTCATTTGACATCCCCCTCCTCATTTGGCATCAGTCAAAGTGACACCCCACCCTTCAGAATCCCCCCCCTTACAATATTGTTTCACTCATTTACACATCATATCACGGAAACTTGTGCTGCTCTAACTTCCATTTAAACTTGTCTTTAAGTTGACATCTCACACACACACGCACTCACACATGCCAACATACAATTCCAACAGCAGTGAACTGAATTCTCTGCATTTGGTGGCATTGGTCTCTGGCCAGACGAGTTGATTGGCTATCTCACTGACTGTCACCGGAAACTTAGCCAGGCCCACTCTCTGCTTAACACTCTTCAAATACAAATGACACATATCCACCTCATACAGCAATCACAACTGCAGAGGCACTCAACCAGGACTGCCCCCTGTGTACAGAACAGACTGCAGCACTGCCGTGATCTCTGTGTGTCCTGCAGAGGTGTACACCTGCTCCAGGTTATCATGATGCTGGTTATGACAGGGCCATGTGACTCACTATTTTTCACCGCAGATCATCGGCCCCCCTGGATCTCCCGGCCCCCACGGCCCACCGGGGCCCATGGTGAGCACTTTGGCATGGGCATGTTCTCTGGTCTGACTGACATTTCATCCTGTTTTCTTCTCTTTCAATTGCTAGTAAGTCTGTTTAAACCTCAATTTCCCAGAATTCCCATGGGCTGTGTAACATCAAGGAATTCTGGGAACTAGGGGGCTCTAAGAATAATAGAGCAACAATGAGTTCCCTCTGTGCCACCTGTGTGCATGCCACAGGGAGAAAGTCCGTGGGTCAGAAAGTGAAAGTCCAGTCAGTCATTATCCACAGTATAATTAAACAAGCAACCATACAGCTGAGTTTGAATCCATGGCGCAGCAGTGATTTCGGAAAAATGTTCTATTGCAAATTAAGGGGGAATGAGCCGATTTTTTGTATTCATTGCATGTTTGCTGTTTTTTCTCCTCACTCTCATTGAACAGTCACACGCTGCTTTCGGGTGTTATTTTATGTAAGATGCAAGTGCAGAGCTGTAAATCAGCTTTCAATCTTCACAGGCAGTTTCTCAGCTGGCGTGAACTAGCTGGTGTCTGAATGCTGCCCAGCTGAAAAAGGGCCGCCGTTTTTTTTTTGATCACGCTGTTCTCTCGCATGCCCTGTCCAATTATGAAACTAGTTTACTTCCTCGCCGTCAGCCTTTCGCTTTAGGGGGGAAGCGACAAATTGGTGGGATTAACCAGAAGAAAACAAAAAGTAAATCATTTTTCTGGATGTGTTTTGCAGGGTCCTCATGGTTTTCCAGGTCCTAAGGTAAGTCTCCACAGTGATAGAATCATGCATGCCTATGCCCCACATGTCCATAAGCTATTAATCCAGTAGCACAGCTGTAATGATAGAATGTGACATATTTTATCGTCCTAAGTGATCTCTGATGAAATACAGCATTATGAAGAGTGCTCTAACCTCGAGTGGGCCTGAATTGGACATTATGGATCTGATCTCAACAGTTGCAATTGTTATGGGACTGGGTTTGTAACAGAGGTCCCAGACTTCATTCCCAGGAATGTCACCTTTGTTGAAGTTTTGAGCCAGGTGTTTTGCCTTATTTTCTCCAATAATATCCAATCGTGTAAACAGATTGTTTTTAAATGTCTCTAAATCAAGATCTTCTCCTCTCTGTTTTCATTTCAAAATTCAAAGTAATGGAGACTCAAGATCTGCAGCTCATTCTGTTACAATGCACCCCTCATTCAGGAATTCATATGTGCCTGGGCCCCTCCCATCTGCCGCTGCTCAGTTTTTTAACCTCAGTAATGTTAATTCAGTGTGCATGGCAGACTGGTTGATGGGGGTTAGTAGTACAGGGGCAGTCTGTAGCGTAGTGGTTAAGGTAAATGACTGGGACACGCAAGGTCGGTGGTTCTAATCATCTCTCTCTCTCTCTCTCTCTCTCTCTCTCTCTCTCTAGGGAGAAGCTGGGTTGAATGGTCTTAAAGGAATGCGAGGGGAGTCTGGCCACAAGGGCGATCGAGGGCCCCTGGGCCTCCCTGTAAGTACAGCAGTGCATCCTGGGTAATCTCCAGCCAAACTCGCCACAAGAATCTCTCTCTGACTTTTTCTGAGTCAACTTCTCCCTCTGTCCCTCTTTCTATCACTTTGTCTCAAACTTTCTCTGATCCTCCCTATCTCTCTAATCTTTCTATTTATTTCGCTGTCTCTACCCCTCTCTCTGTCTCTGTTCACCTCAATTTCTCCCGAACTCTCTCTCTCTTTTTAATCTCCCTCCTTTAACAGTCAGCTATGCCGGGGCATGTGTGTGTGTGTCTCTGTGTTTGTGCAGTTGTGGACCAGCCGGTTCTTCCCTGTGTTTGTGGTTGTTCTGTCAGTAACTTTGTCAGTAGTGTGCAGACCTGGGTCAAATCTGTAATTGTTTTGGGTTCAAATACTTTTCTGTGTTCGATTAATCATGCCTGGTCCAACCAATAGGACAAAAGAAAGCGCGGTTTGTAATTTTTGAGAGTACTGCATTCTCCAATACACCAGACAAGCTCAGTAAAGCATAGAAAAGTATTTGAATCCTGAAGAATTACGTGTTTGACCCAGGTCTGGTAGTGTGAACGTTTCATAGTGTGTTCCACCATGGACTAATCCCCTGTTCATCTAACCCATACTTCCATAACCATGCAGGGGGCGTCTGGCTTGGACGGCAAGCCTGGAATTAGGGTGAGTTTCACACACCCCCTAGCCTCACAGCCCCAGCCCCACAACCTCACCATGCCCCAGACCAGGTTCCCAATTCCTCAACTCCACCCTCCCATCCTGCCCCAATCACTTTAAGGGCATATGACCTCATCCTCAGAACGTCCTGCAGTAGGAGATGCAGAGATGTGCACTTGATGGTTTAACCCAGAGGTCGGCAATGAAGTGGTTTTCAGGTCAACTTCTGGTCTCAATTGCTTAATTACCCCTCACATTTACACCATCTGGCATTTTGGCTGCATTTCTTGATGAGCCTCTTCTTGCATTCCGATATGAAATGTTTAGCTAGGATCAAGTCTATGAGTAAACCAGTGTTGGTATATATGGCCAAATAGCTCATTTAGCCAGGGTGATTTGTTGAACTGAAATCACACCCCAGGACCAGAATTGCCCACCACTGGTTTAACAAATTAATAAATGCAAGAATGAAACCCCAGACACCGCCTCTGGTCCCTTGTCTTGTGTTTGTTCACTGGTGTAATATTAACACAGTATTAACCCTCACTCATACATTAATTGTGCGTTGTGTGTTAACATTAAGGTTATGCATACCTATGTCATACGTTCCATAGAGGCTCTCTTGGGCCTGTGCCACGTTCTGTTTACAGTGGTGCCTTCAGCTGTGCGGTGAATCCAAGCATTATTTTGAGAATCTCCAGCCTGGATCTCCTGCTCGTTGGAGCAGAGCTTCCTTCCTCTATGCCGTCGTGGAGCAGGCCGAGGGTTCTGGCTGCTTAGCTTGGCCGTGATGTCTGCGCTCCTGTGTGTTCTGCGATACTGACTCAACGTGTCTCCCCTCTGCAGGGAATGGACGGGCCTGCAGGTCCACCAGGCCCAGCTGGACCCAAAGGTGACATGGTGAGTCTACTGTAGCGTGCTACTACACCTGTGTGTACTACCTAGAGAATTCCACACCTGTGTGTACTAGCTACAGCATTCTATACACCCGTGTCCGTAATAAACACTACATATGTGTGTGTCTACTAACTTAAGCATTCCATGTGCCTGTACTAATTTCAGCATTCCATACCTGTGTATACTAACTACAGCATTTAATACCTGTGTCTGTAATAACTCCAGCATTCCATACCTATGTGTCTGTACTAACTTCAGAATTACATACCTGTGTGTCTGTACTAACTTCAGCATTAGATACCCATGTCTGTACTAACTTCAGCATTCCATACCTTTGTGTCTGTACTAACTTCAGCATTCCATACCCGTGTGTCTGTACTAACTTCAGCATTACATACCTGTGTGTCTGTACTAACTTTCGCATTACATCCCTGTGTGTCTGTACTAACTTCAGCATTAGATACCCATGACTGTACTAACTTCAGCATTCCATACCCGTGTCTCTGTACTAACTTCAGCATTCCATACCCGTGTCTCTGTACTAACGTCAGCATTCCATACCCGTGTCTCTGTACTAACGTCAGCATTCCATACCTGTGTGTCTGTACTAACTTAAGCATTCCATACCTGTGTGTCTGTACTAACTTCAGCATTCCATACCTGTGTGTCTGTACTAACTTCAGCATTAGATTCCTGTGTCTGTTCTAACTTCAGCATTCCATACCTGTGTGTATGTCCTTAATCCTTTGGTTGTCATTGAAATACTTTTTTTTTTTTAATTAAATCACACTCTTATTACCTGAGGAAAGGGTACTGCCTGCTATCGAATAATGTGTACAGAGAAGAGGCTGTGCTGATGACAGTGTGTTTGTTCCAGGGTGAGGGAGGACCAGCGGGGGAACCTGGGCCGAGGGGACCGTACGGATTACCTGTGAGTGTCGCTGCCTGTTCTCTATGGAGTTCCAAACACCTAACCATAATCCCAGATTTCAATACTTGTAAAATTACTTTCACTAGAGGCGCTAAATGACCTGCAAAATCTTTTTATATTTCATATAGTGAGTTATATTTAAATAGGTTATTGTGATGACTGTTAAAAAGGTTCTCATTATGAGGGTAAATGCCTTATTTTAGCACATAGTTTCTCCATTTGTATAGAGGGGTAAGTGTAGTATGCTGCTTTTTCAGTATTACTGTTAGTTGTTTTGGTCACTTAGATGAACACATGCAATTTACATTTGGTAATTTACGGATAATAGATGTGCATTCCTGCCTCTATTAAATTGTATTTTTGTTCATTCCATTTTTTCCAGGGTGCTGTGGGGACACCTGGATTGGATGTGAGTACTGAGCGTGTGCGGTTGCCGCGTCAACGTTAGGTTCTGTGCTCAGATCACATGTAGTGGGACACTGGTGTCAGGTTCTGGAGTGTAGTTTTTCTGTGGTTTTCTGTGGTTTTCTGTTCTAGTCTGTATTCTAGACAAGCATCAGAGGGGGCAAAAGGAGTAGTCTGTCAGCCATTCCTCATTTATTCACATTTTATATTCCAAATTAATTTCCGGATTTTTCTTTTGTTTTCTTTTGTATTTTTTGTAAAGCCTTTGGCAGTTGACTGATTAAAGCTCTACAAAACAGATTCATCTTGAGATTATAAAAGTGTTTTTCTGCAATTTAAAACAATCCAGAAGATAATGAAAAAAATTTCAGATTTCCATTTTGCATGATTTTGATACTTATTTTGTGGATTTATTGAGGCAAGCATTGAGTATATTGCTTTATCAAGATGTCATGATATGATGACTGTCAATCACAAAAAACGTCATCATTTAATAATCAAATGATTTGGTCATTTTCTCTCATGTAACTACCTTTTTATTTGCATAATGTCAGAATTTGTGATCTTATCAAACAATACCGTTAACCTTTTTTTTAAACATCACACGTCTTCCCTAAAGGGTTAAACATATGCTGCTATTTCAGTATAACTGCTAATTTTCTTGGTCACTCAGATTTATACAGCCAGTGCAGCATACCTTTGGACATTTACAATTCCCCCTTCACTCTTTATTTTGCTTCATCTCCCCCTTTTCTCTATCTCTCTCTCTCTCTCTCTCTCTCTCTCTTTCACTCTCACTTTCTCTTTTATGCTCCTGCTTTTATTGAAATGTCTCTCACTCTCTTGCACTCTGTTTCCCTCTGCCCCTCTCTCTCTCTCTCTCTCTCTCTCTCTCTCTCTCTCTCTCTCTCTCTCTTTCTCTCTCTCTCGCTGTTCCTCTCTTGCGTTTTCAGTTTAAATTTTAAGTCTCTTTCTTTGTCCGTCTCTCTGTCTCAATATCAGCCTCATGCCCTCACTCTCCCTCTGTTCCTTTAAATTTGGACATTTACTTTAAATTTAGTTTGCCACTTTTGTTTGGGAGCTGAAAGAGCAGGCGGTTGAGATTGAAAGGGCATGTAATGAACGGCAGTTGTATTTTCCAGGGGTTACCAGGATTAAGGGGCGAGAAAGGTGACATTGGAGAAAGAGGAGAAAAGGTGATATAACCATAGATTCAGTTAGTCTTTAACTCACAAATAACACGCAATGACTGGTGTCAATGGACAGTGAGTTTTTAGATAGAGAAATAAGCTGCTAAAATCCAGTTTGCATTGACACATTTTATTTTTTAACGGCAATGGGCCAAAATTGAAAGGTTGTATTTCGGTCTTATGGTTTACATGATCAACCTTTAACTGCCGGTTCTGAAATTAGAAATTATTGTTTGTTGTTAATTGTTATGCCATTCATTATTCAGACTTTAATTTTTTCATGCCATGAATCAAAATCCCTTCTGATGCTCCTAGTGGTACTATTTCATAATTTTGCAAATTCCAGAACAAGACATTGTAATGCTTTCACAAGAGTACATGACGGTAGTCCATTGACAACAGGCAGAATCAGTTTCAACGTCTTAACAGTCTAAACTCTTTACTTCTCCTACATTTCCTTAACTTCTCTTGTCTTTTCTTATCTTTATTATTGTCTGTTTTATGTATGTGCAGAATAAATGTGTGCTAAATAGCCAGTATGTGTACGAGGCTAGAACAGTCAGTGACCACTTTATTAGGTAGACCTTTACACCAGCTCGTTAGTGCAAATATATAATCAGCCAAACATGTGGCAGCAACTCAAAGCATAAAAGCTTAGACATGGTCAGTTCAGTTGTTGTTCAGACATCATAAATGGGGGATGAATGGGGAAGAAATGTGATTGAAGTGACTTTGACCATGCAATGATTGTTGGTGCCAGATGGGGTGGTTTGAGTTTTCACACACAACAGTTTCCAGAAAGGGTGTGAAAAAAAAAAAAACATCCAGTGAGTGAAAGTTCTCAGGGCAAAAACGCCTTGTTAATTAGATCAGAGGAGAACGATGGGTTCAAGCTGACAGGAAGAGGACAGTGACTGAAATACCCATGCATTACTGCAGTGGTATGCAGAAGAGCATCTCAAAAGACACACACCATATTGAACTTTGAAGTGGATAGGCTACAGCAGCAGAAGACCAAATAAGTCTATGCCTGATAAATGCCTAATAAAGTGGTCACTGAGTGTGTGTCTAAAGAATATGCCTGATATATATTTAATAAAGCGGTCACTGAGTGTATGAAGAAACAGTGTAATATCGCACTGAAATAAGATCATTACTGACTTCTACTAATTTGGGCTGTCACAACAAATTGTATCCCCCTAACAAAACTTATCCCCTCTGGGGTCACGTTTCCGGTTTCCGGTTACGTTCCCCTCATGCATAAGTTAACGTCATGAGTTAGCGTCAAGTCGACAGCATGGTTGCCAAGCTTTATCTGTTGGTTGCTATGATGCAATCTATAAGATACATTCCCCTGATGCGTACGGTAGCGTCAACTGGCTAGCGTGTCTTTATGTGAACAGCATACGCTTAGTCATTACTGTCAATAAGCATTTATTTAGTCCGGTGTATGTAAGTTAGCAAAACATTTACATTTCCAATTTCCCTACAGTTTAACATAGCGATAGAGATAGCTAGTGCTCATCTCTCAGTGGACTAATTGCAGTAACGCTAACTAGTTAGTAAAACGGACAGCAAACCATGCGGCAATAAATATATGTAGGGAAGTAGATAAGCAAATGTAGATATATTTAAGTTAGCTCCCTAGCTAGCAAAATAAGAAACATCTAGCTAGCGAGACAGCCAGACGGATAGATCGCTCACTAACTAGGAAGATAAGCCATAGCTGTTTTTTTATTCCTAGCTAGCTAGGGATCTTTCTATCTAGCTGGCTAGATATAACCTATATCATGGTTCAATGTATATAAATAATCGGGATATTACATATGAAGCACTACATATTCACAAAAGCATCGCTAGCTAGCCGATGCAGAGCCTATTACACACAGCAGTAAACAAATATGATTGACGACATTGCAGAGACGGAACCGGAAATGTGACCCCAGAGGGGATAAGTTTTGTAAGGGGGATAGAATTTGTTGTGACAGGGCCGTCTGTTTTTCCTTGGGTTACGTTTTTCACATGCACTTCATGCCTCCCACCACAAGATGGCGGATAAATAATATGTCCAATGTCACAATTAAGTGACCACATGCAATTGTGCCATCCCATTTTCCTTTAATGAAAAATGCATTCATTTTCTACATTGCACTTTCTCTAACTTTACATAACAAAGAAAAAACCATTGTCTAAAACTGACTAAAAGTATCATGTTTTTAGATGACACCAATTCTTTGAATGTTTTGACGCTTGTTCCTATTGGTGTTATGAAGCATGCTAACTATGGACACTTTCGTCTCTGTCAGAAACACGATCACAACCACTGTGTAGGTAATGCGTATTACCAGGCGGTGGTTACGAATGTGCTTGAACAGGGGTATCCAGTCTTATCAGAGAAGGGCTAGTGTGGGTGCAGACACGCTAATAAAAATGGCTAATTTTACTGAGCATGATTAATTCAGTTAATTCAGTCATGATTTGGTGCTTTCGTGCCAGGCTTTGGACTGAGCCTGCATTCATACCAGGAATGTCTTAGGAAAGACAGGACTCCCCTTTTTAGGGTTTAGGGTCAGTTCCATCTCAATTCATTCAATTTGCGAAATGAATGTGATAAATTGCCGCAACGATAATAATTATTTTTCGGTGAATGAAGTGAATTGTAATTTGTTGAATTGACTTAAATTCCATGGAATTGGCCACAAAAATGGAACCCCTGTGCTACTGTATATACTTTTTGTGGGTATGTCTTATCGGGGTTTATTTATTATTGGGTGTGCTTTGTGCTAGCGATGGGAGATTGAGGTTTTCACAAAATCCATAATGGGTGGGCCTACACTGAGCCACCAATCACTGATGTATTTGAATCAACGAGAAAGGTTTTGGTTCCAATGACAGTGATTGGTTGCAAGTCAGTGAGTGACTGATCGCATACGGTGGCCCTGCCCGTCTGAAGTCTCATTCTCCTGTTGTTGTTCTGTGTCTCGGAGGCATTTCCCTCTTCTGCTTTTTCTCCTCCCTCCCGCCCTGTGAGTTCCTTCTGTTCACTTTCCCTCCTTCCCCTCTTCCCTTGGCATCACAAGGAACTTTCCGGACTCGGCGCACTGCTCACTCCAGTGCCTTTCCCTTATCTGTCGCTTTGTAGTGTCCTCCCACCCCCCCTCCCATGTGAGGTAATATCTCCCCCGTTAATCTCCCCCCTTTACTGCCGTGTTATCTAATATCTCTGATTCAGCGAGGGCGACCATTGAAGGTATTTTCATTATTTTTCATCCAGGTTCTCTTTTCATTCCTGCAGTTTTTTCTGAGAATAAGTGCATCTCATCAAGTGCCGGAAACCATTCAGCTGGTCTCAGTTTTCACCAGTAATTGCTCCTGTATTGTGATATAGGATATTAAACAAGGTGATAGACTAGCATAATGTTTCAGGCTCTGGACTTGCAGCTTTAAGGTTATTGGTTTGAATCCTAGGTAGGGGGCTCCGTTTTACCCTAAAGCCAAGTCATTGCCTGCTTCAGTACAGTAAAATAATGTTCAATATCGAGGTGTATTACTGGTTGTAGCATTGTCTATCAGACCTGGGTCAAATACATAATTGTTTTGGATCCAAATACGTTTCTGTACTCAATTGACCTTGCTTGCCCCCAATTTAGCCAACCAAGAGTACCAGAAAGTGGGGTTTGCACTTTCTGAGAGTATCTCTTAGGTTCTAAAACACCAGCCAAGCTCAGTAGAGCATGGAAAAGTATTTGTATTCAAAACAATTACATATTTGACCCGGGTCTGTGGCCCATGCAGGCAGGATTTGTGTAAAAGAGATTTCAGGTGATTCGGCACCTGCAGCCATCCTAGATCAGAAGTGTATGAAGCCTTCTCCTCTGCCACAGTGACTTTGAAAAAGTTATTTCCCTTACAATACCAAACACTTGAAGAGGAACTTTCGGATTTTTGATCGAGAGTGATCTTCTGGGATCATAAGACATGATTGCCGCGCATTTCTGGAAAGTTAATCGTTAATCGTTCTAACTCAAGTGGGTGGCATTAGAAATATACACCTCATGTACAGTGGCACACTTTATTGTGTTTTTTATTTAATTTTAAATGGATAAAATGGCCATTTTTGCCCATCAATCTACACTCCATCCATCCATCCATCCATTATCTGAACCCGCTTATCCTGATCAGGGTCGCAGGGGGGCTGGAGCCTATCCCAGCATACATTGGGCGAAAGGCAGGAATACACCCTGGACAGGTCGCCAGTCCATCGCAGGGCACACGCACCATTCACTCACACACTCATGCCTACGGGCAATTTAGACTCTCCAATCGGCCTAACCTGCATGTCTTTGGACTGTGGGAGGAAACCGGAGTACCCGGAGGAAACCCACGCAGACACGGGGAGAACATGCAAACTCCACACAGAGAGGCCCCGGCCGACGGGGATTCGAACCCAGGACCTCCTTGCTGTGAGGCGGCAGTGCTACCCACTGCACCATCCGTGCCGCCCCAATCTACACTCAATAACCCATAATGAAAACATGTTTTTATAAATTTTGGTAAATGTATTAAAAATATGAATCTTGAAATCTTTCATTTGCATAAGTATTCAGACCCTTTACTGTGGCACTCCAAACTGTGGTGAGATGAATCCTGTTTGCTTTAATTATCCTTGAGATGTGTCTAGAACTTGATTGGTGTAGGGTAGTGTAGTAAATTGAATTGATTGGACACAGTTTAGAAAGGCACAAGCCTGTCAATATTAGGTCTCAGAATTTACGCTGCACATCTGGACAAGAACCAGGCCATGAATCCAAGAAAGTCTCTGTAGACTTTTGTGATAAAATTGTGGCAAGGCATAGATCACTGCCAAAGGGGCTTCTACAATATACTGAATTCAGGGTCTGAATGAGAGATTTCAGATTTTTTATACATTTACAAGATAAAAAAATAATAATAAAAAAAAAACATTTTTTCACTTTTTCATTATAGATTATTGAGTGTAGATTGATGGGCAAGAAACTACAACATAATTGAGCAAAGGGTGAAGGGGTCTGAATACTTTCTGAAGCCATTGCATTATGTGCCAAAATAGCCAATATTGGCAAAATATTGTACATATTTTAAAATGTAACTAGTTCGCAGCCTTTTAGGTAATTTGATTGTTAGTTGAGACACCATGCTCTACATCTAGCAGTGAGTTGCTGAAACAGTCATCCTTAAATGGTCGTCCTCATTGGATCCAAGTAGCCTGAATCTGCTCTGTGAAAAAGAAGAGATAATTGTACCTGACCGTACCATTGTGTCCACAGGGGGAGAAGGGAAAGAAGGGGAAAAAAGGGCCTAAGGGGGAGAAAGGAGAACAGGGTGCCCCTGGATTAGATGCCCCCTGCCCATTGGTATGTCCCAGCTGAAAGCTGGAGGTCGCCTCTCAGTGACGAAACCCAGAGGGGTGGAGGAGCCACTTGTGTGTGTGTGCGTGTGTGACCAAGACAACCTCCCCCACCCATCTCAGCCCAGAAACAGCCCACTTTCTGCCACCCCAATATGTGCACAAACATGTAACGAGCATGGTGACCTTTGTTTGCCAAGGTCACCAAGACGATACCCAAATGTCCCCTTGTTCCTCTGTCAATACAAAAGCAGAGGAAACCCCCCCCCCCCCCCCCCTTCAAAAGAAAGAAAACTTAAATATTCTAGAAAAACCACCAACATTACGGCAACCCTCACCCTCCCAATGGTTATGGATATGTAGACGAATCCAATGACTACATCCCTTGTCCTTTGTCTATGGAGGTCACAGAGAAAGGCTGGTTTGGTGCTGGGCTGATGGTAGTGGCGGTGGAACTGGTCACACTGCACAGGGCTGCTCACCCCTGCAGAGTGTGAATGACCCACCCCAACCAACCCTCCCTTCCCACCTTCTCTCCCAGTAACACTCCCAGTTAATCTCCACAAACAGGGTTTCCGGGGATTTAAGGGTGAAAAGGGGGAGCCGGGCCAGCCTGGTCTGGACGGGCTGGATGCCCCGTGCCAATTGGTACAGTATTCTCTTTCCTTCCTACTCCCTGCGCATGCCTGTCCCCTATCCACCCCTGACCACCCCACCCCGTTCCCCCAAATCACCCTTGGCGGAAGCAAGGGTCCGGCTTGCCACGTGCCCCAAGCATGGCTTCCGCATGGGTAACATGGGGCTGTTCTTCTAAACCCCCACCCGCCCCTCCCACTCCCCTCCACCTTCCCCTCCATCCTGCATGCCCTTGGGCTTTAGTCTTCATCAATGGCACGTAAAATCAATCACTCAATCTCTCTTTATTTCCATATAGCGCCATTTACTTCACTTTGCGGTTTGTTGACTGACTACAGTCATTTTCATTCCATAGTTTAAACTAAATTCAGTTAGGGCATATATTAGATGCAGCTGAGAGAACACATCACATGGAAGGGAAACCACCCAGTGGTATTTTTTATCACTTTAATCATTTTATTTCAAAATGGCTGCCACCCAGGTGGGTGCTAGACATTGGTGGTGGTTGAGGCGAATTTCCCTGTCATCACTGTAAAGTACTTTGACTGTGACGAAAGTGCTATACAAATGCAATCTATTTCTGCAAATGTAATCAGTAGGTTTATCCATATAAAACGTACTCAGCCAGAGTAAGGCAAGGCATTATTTATTAAAGGCAGTATCCGTTAGTGCCTATTCCATTGATATACCCATCTGAAACACCATATACTACTCCAAAAGGAATATTTATCATTTTATTATTTTAGTTATAAAGTCGGCAATAAGAAACGCTGAATTATTCACACACATTTATTCAGTAAGGAATCCTGTTTCAGTATGGAATAGCCTATTAGTCTTGTGTAACATGATGAGATTTAAACACATATAATAAATGTACATCTTTACTTACACTAAGTGTCCAAAAAAAGGTACTTCCAGACACTCTATGCATCTGTAAAAACATTACTACTAAATCTTTAGCAGAATACGTCACAGAATCTGAACTAGCTATATCCAAGAGCTGTGCTCCTCCTGTTTTCCTACATTTGTCTGAGAAACTTGTCCCTGCATTTCTGTACAAGAACGTCCGCAGTAATTGTAAATAGTTTGCGGAACGATGTCTTTCCCCTCCACTGGATGTCCTTTCTTTTCCTACTTCCTTCCTATTTAACTGGCTGTGACTCCTGTTCCCAAAATGTCTCCCGAAAACTCAGCCTCACTGACCATCTCCTCTACCCTCTAATCAGCTCCTGTCCCACCCCCTGCTGACTCTGTACCAATTTGGCACACTCTGGAGATGACAGCAAGAACATATGGTGGGGGGGGATACACGGAAATGCAATTTATCTCCCAGTCAGTTCAATTCAATCAGTCCCCAGTCAGTGAATCCAATTCCACCATCGCACATATCCTGGATGTGTTTGATATTTCTGTTTAATCTGGCTTTGCGTGAAACAACAGCGTTCTATTTAAAGAAGCCAGAGAATCTGATGTAATGCATGCGGCTGATATCACTCAAAGTGTTCACGGGGGAGGGGGGGTATAATTTAATACGTATTTATCACTGGATGCGTTCACCACTGTCTATCAAGTGCAATATACATTGCAGTCCTTAAGTATTGGGACATTGGTAGAATGTCCCATTGGTAGAATGTCCCAATTTTGCCTCCAGCACATTGGATTTAAAAATTAAACCATGAAAATTGGTTCATTTGGTCATATCGGGTGATCCATGTTGGAAGTACACCTGTTTCTGATTAGTCAGGTGCATTCAATTGCTTCCTTAGTGCAGGTATAATAAACCTTTCAGTATCTAGTCTTGATTCTAGGTTTTTAATAGCCTTTGGAGTTTGTTATTGCCATTTGTCAACATTATGACAATAGTTGTGCCAATAACAGTCAAGGAAGCAATTATGGCTGAGAAATAAGAAAAAACAGTCAGAGACATAGGCAAAACAATAGGCTTCGAAAAGCAACTCTTTGGAACATCATTAGGAAGATAAAGAGCACTGGTGAGCTCAGCAATCACAACAGGACTGGTAGGCGAAGGGAGACCTCTAGGGTTGATGACCAAAGAATTCCCGTCATAATGAAGAAAACCCACCAAATACCTGTCCAACAGATCAGAAGCACTCTTCAGGAGACAGGCTCGGATGTGTCAGTGACTACTCACTGGAGAAGACTTCACAAGCAGATCAACAGAGGCTACACAGCAACATGCAAATCACTCTTGATACAAGGAAAAACTGCATAAAAAGGTTGGCTTTATGCAGTAGTACCAAAAAGAGCTTGCAGAGTTCTGGACAAAGGTCTCGTGGACAGATGAGACCAAGTATCAGAGCGATAGGAGGAGCAAAGTCTGGAGGGTAAATGGAACTGCCCAAAAACCAAAGCACCCCACTCATCTGTGAAACATGGTATTGGGGGTGTTATACACTCAGTGATCACTTTATTAGGTAGACCTGTACACCAGCTTGTTAATGCAAATATTTCATCAGCCAATCATGTGGCAGCAAGTAAATTAATAAAAGCATGCAGACATGGTCAAGAGATTGAGCTGTCTGAAATATCAGAATGGGGAAGAAATGTGATCTAAGTGACTTTGACCTAAGTGATTGTTGCTGTCAGACAAGGTGGTTTGAGTATCTCAAACTGCTGATCTCCTGGGATTTCACGCACAACAGTCTCAGAGAATTGCAGAGAATGGTGCAAAAACCAAAAACATCCAGTGAGCAGCAGTTCTGCAGGCAGAAACATGTTGTCAGAAACATTATTATGAAAGGGAAGATAAATGGAACAGTTGAAGTAAAGGCAAGGTCTGGAAGACTTTCCTACGACCTCAACACAAAATTAAGAATGCAAAAGAAAACATTGAGAAGCTTGAAGCCTTTTGGAACAATGTGTTTTGGACAGATGAAACCAAAATTGAACTTTTTGGCCACCACCAAAGAGGGTATCTTTTGGAGAAAAAAGGGTGAAGCCTTTGTAAAGAAGAACACCTTGCCAACTCTTAAGCATGGAGGTGGATCCATTATGCTTTGGAGTTGTCTGGCAGCTGGGGGCACAGGAAATATAGTGCGAGTGGAAAGAAGAATGGATTCCACCAAATATTAAGAAATTCTAGAGGCTAATGTTGGAAGGTCAGTCCAGACATTGAAGTTAAAGAAAGGTTGGGTATTCCATCAAAAAAATACCTCAAAATCAACCATGAAGTACCTCCTGTGGAGATATCTCAAACATGCCATACATGCAAGAGGCCAAAGAATATTTCTGAGCTAGAGGTGTTCTGCCAGGAAGAATGGGGGAAAATTCCAAAAGCAAGAATTGAAAGACTCTTAGCTGGTTACAGGAAGCGTTTGCAAGCTGTTATTCTTTCCAAAGTTACAAAGTTACAAAGTACTAGCTGACAGGGTTCCAAAACCTTTTCACAGGGCCTTTTTCCTTTTTTTTATTTTTTATTTTGAAACGAAAAAAATTAAAATAAACCGTTATCTTGCCTTAAAATTGGAAGAAATGTGTAAGGCTTTTTGACTGGAGGTGCCCACATTTTTGCACACTACTGTACATGCACTTATGAAGTGATTAAATAGAAATAGCTGAGAAGCCAACTGTCCGATTACTTTTGGTCCCCTAAGATGGGGGGGGGGGGGGGGCTATACAAATACCCTCAACTTAAATGTTTTATTGATTTTCATTTCAAATCCAATATGCTGGAGTACAGAGCCAAAAGAGAAGAAATGGTACCACTGTCCAAATACTTACGGACTGCACTGTACAGTGTCACCATATTATATTTATTAACCATTCATTTGACTAAAAGTGTCCATGAAAGCATTGTGGGTTATTCACTATAACATGCACTTTTTGGTCTCTGGCTTCACGCAATTACACATGTTTGGTAATTTAGAATGTTTTCTTGCTTAGTTTAGTTTCTTTTAGTTTTAATTTCAGATTTAATACAGTGAGCACTATAATTAATTGGACAGCGGTGAATTTCTTTGTTATTTTCTCCTGTAAAATAATATCAATACTCTCAAATTCTTCTGTGCTAGCACTTTGTGATTGAAAAGATACAATGAAAATGAAGTGTCAGCTTCATCCATATCAGTTGAACTGTTTAGAAAAAAATCGAACGTTTTGTACGTAGTCCGCCCTCCCCTCCCCTTTTTCAGAGATATTATCTGCTCATCTACTACAGTGGTCTTCTTTGGTCTACCTGGTGTTTTGACATAATTAAGAGCACCAGTATGTTTTACTTGTTAATAATGGATGAAACTCTTGCCTTGGGCATGTCCGGGATTCTTGCTGTGTTCCAGATTGATTGATTTTTATTTCTGAGACTTATGATGGGCAGCTTTTTCCATCAACACTAGTAGGCAATTGCAAAGTCTCAAATCAAGACAAGATATCAACAGCTCTCTTCTGCATTCACTCACGACATAAATGTGCAAACTTGCCTAATGAAACACATCTGTAAACCAATACTTGCAGTACCTTAACATGTACAAAAGGTGTTGGCATTTCTAAACATTTAATTCTATATGGATGAAAATACCCTCACATTAAAACTGATGGTCTGCACTTCAACCTCATTGTCATTGTGTCCTTTCAAAGTGTTAGAGTACATAATCAAAATAACAGAAAATGTGTCACTGTCCAATGAATTATGGTGCTCACTGGATATTAAACACAGGATGGTATGGTTTGTGATACAGTGCACAGTGCATGATGGTCCATTTGAATGTTATTTTTTCCATTTTTTGCATGAGACATGAATACAACATGTAAGGAAACATAAACTTGTGGCAAATGTATAAAGCTTCAGCTCATGCTTTCTACTACCTTTGTGGTCAGTGTTTTTATTTGATGAAAGATGAAAACATTTTAGGGAAATTATTTGAACTGTTTAATTATTTGCTATTTATAATGTCTAAACAGCATACTATTCAAACAGAAATAGGACATTGTGAAAGCAGTATTTTGCTATTTCATTCATGATGAATCATAATGATGGCTGATATTTTTTCCTCATTGTTCTGCTTGCAGTAGGGTAAACATAGAGCAATTACAGTGGCCTGATGTGTCCTTTCTGATAATGACATTCTGTGATAGGACTAATTTGGGGATGGTCTTTACTTTCTCTAAAAGGTTTTTGGGTCCTTTTAAGGCCACTGTTTGACTGCCTTATGTGCACAGCATACTCATATGCGCCCAAAACCTGACTAGTGTGTGCCTAGGGGCGGTCAAATGGGGTAGGGCAGTATTAATTCAGTAACTATTCTCAGCAGTTCATGGTGAAATTTGCATTGATTTGCTGTGCGTCTTTATGAAGTGGTGCTAAATATATATCATCTCTGCTCTTTTGCTTACTGTACTAGGGCCCTGATGGTCTACCAATGCCTGGCTGTTGGCAAAAGGTACGTATGAAACATAACATTATCCATGTAGAGCACGGACCACCAGCAGGTCACAGATATTCAATATTCCTATGCTTACATTAGAATACTACAGACAATTTTTGCGCCACAAAAATCAGTGTTGTATTTTATTTATTTATTTATTTTGGGGGGGGGGTGTAAATAATGTTTCGTCATAATTAATCACTCACACTTGAGAATGCTGGGTTGTTTCATGTAGTGTACATTTTCTGTGAATTTCAATGGTATCCATTTGCCTCAAGGCACATTATTAATAGACTGGACCTTTTAGTATTGATAACAGCATGATCAAATTATGCTTTAAAATGTACTTTAAACAGGGAATCATGTTCCATACATGCATGTGTTTTGTTTATTATAGTCAGAAATACAAGCTCAGTACAACAAGCTACACTGCATTAAAGTTTACTGTGATACAGATGCATGGTGATGTTTAGACATTACATTTGACATAAGCATTTTGTGACTGCATTTACTGGATAAGTAATACAGACTTGTTCTCACCAGAAACCTGACTTACAAGACCTGTATGTCACCTGTATGCCTTAACAGTGTTACCTTACGTTTCTTTCCCTTTGTTTTCTTGCAGTGATCAGTCTAACCCAAGCGCATGGAGTTTGTAAATAACGCATCATTTGACATTATTTTATTTTTATTTATATTTTTTTAAATTGAAGATATGAATATATAAATATATTGCAAGAGTGCCCATGAAGTTCACGTGTAGCTGCTTCTAACTTGTTTGCGGTTAACAAAAGTGTGTAAAATAAATCTTGTGCCAGAATTGTGGTGGTCAGGTGTGTGACTGTACACAGAGCCTGCACTGGGGGCTTAAGTCCAACTTGTAGCTTTGCTCGCATTGGACAAAGTCCAAGGAGGAGAACTGGACATCCTGACCTATAGGGGGCGCACTGCACAGGCTGTGCAGACGAGTCCTTGGAAGGGACCTGGGCTGGATTCGACGAAAACGGGAGATGACGGACATGTTGTTTGTGTTCATCTCAAGCTTGTCATTATTCCATGCCATTACTACCACCAGCTGAATAAAACCTTCTATGTTAACTACAAAAAACTAGAACAAAAAAAGCATGAGTGCTGTGCTTAATTAAGAATACCAGTGCGTGGGTAATAAATATCGTTGGTGTAGCGTGATTCAGTTTATGGCTTCTTCATAAATTAACTTGGATGGATCATGGCAACTAATTTACAAGAAAAAAAAAAGAAATCGCAAAGCTCTGAATATGTTTTTTGTTGTTGTTGTTGTTGTGGTTGTCGTCTCGTTTCCACATCATCTTCAAAAGGGAGTCACCCCTTGGTTGGTGGCTTGAAAGCAGTGGATTCCCCAAGTGGACGAAGATGAGTAGCTCTCTTTTTTTTATTGTGGCGAGAGGCCTACGGATTGATCGTTGAGGTCTGTGGTCCCTCACCAAAGCACTTGCCCGGGGTTCCTGGGGGTCCGTAAAAATCCCAGCATCTGCTACGTTCAAGCCGATGCTTTCAAACAGCACTTGTCCCTGGGAGTTAGAAGGAGAAACAGAGCCTTCCGCAGGCGCTCTGTTACCGCTTAGCCGGGTTGAGCTGCTTGAGTCGGGTTTACGTGAGGACATTGGACAGGATTTGTTCGGTATCAGAGAGGCCTGGCCTCTACGGGCCTACTTGGATCCAGTGGTCCCTCAGCTGGGGACGATGAAGGCACACCCGTCAACATGCCTACACTCTCAGGAAAAAAGCTACAGAAATGACCTAAAAAGTACAAGTGCTTGTCACTGGGGTGGTACCCTAGAGCGAGCAAATATATCACTAATTTGCTTGTAAATGGTCCTCATTAGTACCCAAATTACCCACATTATCGTACTTTCAGGGTACACTTGGGTGATTTGTTCCGAAAAGAACAACAACGTACATCCACCGTACCTTTATTTCTGAGAGTGTATCATAATCTTGATAGCAACCAAAGGAGTCTCTTCACATGAGATTCCATTGAGTGAGATTACACGGAGGATTAACTAACCGGATATGGTAGGGGAGGAGTGTTGATGGATGTTATGATTTATTGTTTTTTTTGTTTTTTTATATTGTAATTTCTTGTTATTGTGTATAGCCTTTGGTGCCTCAAGCTTTTTGTTATTCATTCCCATTGTTGGAAATATGGACATTTTTATCATACTTTAAGTGATAGGAATGGTTTGTTTATTGTATGATGGTATCCTTGTTATGTCCAATTCTGCAGTATTAAAAACCAACAGTACTTACTATTTGTATTATCTTATGAAGCTCTCCCTGAAAATGTCAAATGAAGGCTTTTTTACTTATTATTTTTAATGTATATTGTGGCTTCAACAAAAACTATTTATATTGTGTAAGAGGAATTTTAAATAGATCATAGACTATCAAAGCATAGCTTGGTAATCGATCATACAGAGCATTTTGCATTGGAACAGAGAATGCCTTTTCTGCTTCAGTGCAGATACATTGTGATAAGAAAACTGGTTCATGACTTATGCTCCATTTGGAATTTACTTAGATTTTTCATGTCCCACAGAATAGGAACTGCAAAATCTGTCCAAGTGAGTTGTCACTTTTTATTATTTTTATTTCTTGGGACAATATTGTACAGAAAATCATTTTCACTGTAATTTTATAAGATTGCCTGAGTTAAGGACCAGCCACTGAAATATGAGCTTTCAAAATGTCAATAGCATAAGCTTTATGGCAAAGCTATCAAATTCCTGGGAGAGTTGATGATGATGACAAGACAAAAGTAGAGTCATTTTGTTTCCTCTGTTGTCTGAATCTATCTCTACATCATAAAGTTTCTCCAGAAAACATTTGCTGGTGAAGTTGCCCCATAAACATCTGTTTTTCCTGTCTTTTGTGAAAAACAAATTCACGGAAAACTCTATTATACTTTTATAGTATTCTAGGTGTGTTTACAAGGTAAGATATTGGGGAGCGAAAAACATATTTCTCCCCTCTCCCCATTCCATTCTTTACAGTTTTAAACAATTTCATCCTGCATGCAAACAAAATGGTATTAGACGTCTGGTACAACAAGTATGATTTAACAGATTTTATATTGTAATTTCAACGGAAGGTTATGTATAGAAATGCATGCGCATGATGATTGTTGGGCTATGTCAAATTTACATTACATTCCAACACCAGCATCAAATTAACTTCCTCCTTCTTCTGCCACTGAAATTGTTCAGGATTGTTTCAGTAGAAGGTGTTTATTTTATCTGTAGTAACACTAAAAGATAGATGACCACTCCCTCATCTTGCTATTGGTAGAGACAGAAATTATCTTGTCAATATGCACAACATTTTTGTATTAAGGAGTATTACAGAAAAGGTCCATCGACAGAACCCATTTTTGTCATAACTTAGATATTTGCGATTTCAAAATTTACTCTGTTATGAATTATATTTCCAAATACAAGTTTTTATCTTTTTTGAAATGCTATCCTAGCATTCAAATGCATGGAGGTAAATGCCCCCCCTAGTTATTATTATGACTTTTTCTTGATGTTAACATTGTTTGATATTCCTGAAATGTTCCTTCCATGTCTTTGATGGTGCTATCAGCTTGTTAACTGGGCACTGAAGGAAAATCACTGTATGCACCAACCAGACTATTTTTATTTTTTGTTACAGTACATTTAAGTTTGTTTTGTGTAATGTGTATACTTTTATATTTTAATTACTGTTTTAAGTTGTACTTTATTTATTTTTTACACTTTCTTAGCTTATTGGTTATGTATAGGCATTCCTTTGGACATGGGCTCACTTCTTCCAGTTCTCATGCCATTTTTATCTGCTTATTTCCCTCCCTATTTCTTAGCAGACACAGCTAAATTCACCTCTGTTAAATCCGAAAGGGACAATATTTACTTTTAGTTTTAGAATACTCTTATCAGAATTGATTTAACACTGAATGTGTTGCTGTCAGACAGTACTGAAACATATTACTTTGTGGAAAGGAATCCCGTATGGAATGTACATGCTCATAAACATATGAAACTTTTCTGCCACAGTAGGTTGTGATGTGGGCACCTGAGTGGCTCTTTTGTCCGGTAGATAGACTTTGTTCATATGGTACATACAGTAACAAAGAAGCACAGTCAATAAGTGTCGCATTAATTTACATATATTTCTTTTCTTTCAATTCCTGGTCTGGCTCCATAATGCTGCTTTGATGTATCTGCAGGTTAGACCAGACTGCAGAAATCCGCAGAAATGTAGGTGTAGAATAACTCAAATCTACTTAAAGGGGCCATTCAAACAAAAATGAAATTTAAGTATTTCACACCAGTATTCTGGGTGAAGTGATTGGGTGAAGTGGTGCATTGTTTTGATCATTAACTTGCCAAACTCTGTATCTTTGCCAGAAATGTCTGAATGGCGTAACAGTAACTAGTTCTCAAGTTAATGTGGTTTTTTTGAGCTCTGTTGATGTCCGTGAGTAACTATGACAGTATTTTTGGAAAAAAAATGCTCCTGGTGAGTTTCTAGCTTTAAGTTGTGGTCGCATTAATGAGCATGAAAAGATTAGACCCGGAGAGGTCCATTATATTATAACATCACATCTCAGCTAAACTAACTGCATAGTACTCTAGGTAAGTGAAAATACTTTAATTTCATTTTTTGGGTGAACTGCCCCTTTAAAGGAAACCTCTGGCATTCAAATAATTCTCACTGAATTTATGTACCAGACCATGAATAAATACAAATTCTTTGTTTACCTTTAGTTTTTATTTTATTTACTGCGAAGTAGTGAAGTCAAGTAAGACCTTATCCAGTCTTGAATTTCCTAGGCTATGCTATACTTGTAATGCGGCAACAGTGAGCAAGCATGTGACCTCACTCCCTAGATGATTTGCGAACTTGCAAATATGGTGGCGCCCAGGAAATTCAAGGCCCTACTAAAAATTTCTAAATTTATTTATTCATAGTCTGATAAGTAAATTAAGTACAAATTATCGGAATGCCTGAGGTTTCCTTTAAGGTACTGTGTTGGGTGCATCCGTTATTTGGAATTGTGTCATCGAACGGCAGCATTGCTGTTCTTGCATTTGTTTTTGTTTCTCCATCCCCAACATCATGAAATGTATATTGCTGTGGAATGCTTTTTGTTTTCAGAATATGCACTATGTGTTTAATATAGTCCAGAAAACCACATAATGCCAGTGTTTAATTTGTTGACTGCTACTGGGAAGTAATCATTTGAATACCCAGGCAAATGTATTAAATTGAGCATTGAATGTAGATCAATAATATATGTATAATGAAATATAAACGTGGCATTTGTCAACTGCTCATTATAGTTTTTATTTCTAATAATTGTCTGTTGTAATTATATTAGTAGTGTACTGTACTTCATTTGGTTTAAATGTTAAAATGTGTTCTAAAATGCATCAAATACCATAACTGTGATTAATCATGAAGATAAATTATATAGTCCCCTTTTTTTGGATGATGATTCATTTGCCCGTTATGCCAATGTAAGGTTTTTATCCATCTTGTTATGCGGCTCGTCTTAATCCTTCGGGTCTACCAAAACAAACACTTGTGTTACACAATCAGGTTATCCAGAAATGTAAGGCAAATGTAAGGTTCAACTTCTTAAGTCTGGTGCATATACAAGTACAATATGCACCTAGTCAAAGCAGACCTCAGTCTGACAGCTTTCAAATTCAGTCCGGTACAATCTCTTTTCAAAACTGAGCAACTTGAATCCTCATCAGAACATTTCTTTGATTGATTTCTTTGTTTTCCAGAGAATATAGTCTCAGACACTGTCTTTCATATTTCCCTCCTGTTTTTTTTCGTTTTGTAACAATTATGGTTGTCTTGTTTTGTTTGTACTTTTTACTACTTTGTAAGTGTTTGTATTGTAACTTTTTGGGACACATTTGCTACTCTACTTTGATGTTTTCGATTTCCTGTTTCAGGTTTCAGACTTTGCCTTTTTTCAGTATGCATTTCAAAACCGTTTCGTGAGACTGTACTGTTGGAGCCAAATACAAAGTTTTACCTCTTTCGGAGTTTCAGTTGTTTTGGTATTTACCAAATTTACAAATTAAAGAATATTATTAAGTGAAATCTTAACAACCCCCCATCATCTTCCAAAGTAAATGATAACATCACTAATTTGAGACATCTATTGATGTAAATTATATACGGTTTATTAATTAAAACTGCATATGGATATTGTTGAGGTTGTTCTGGATATGGACATTTTTGTTAAACAAGTTTGTTAATTTGTTCAGTTTCATTTGTTAATAAAAATGTTGCCATAAATATAACCATGGTTTTGTGTAATAATTGTGTTGACTATTTCTTTTTCTGTGGTCATTCAGTCTGACAGATATTTATTTAACCGCATATTCCCTCCTCTTCAGTTGACTTCCATACAAATTTTCAATAAATCATCAATAATCACCTTATTTTGAAATATGCCATAATACTTACCACCATTCATATTTACATTGAAACGAATGCCCTTAATTTGTTCTCCAACATTTGGGGTGATTACCCGATTTGGCAATCCCGATCCCATCAATACACATACGTGAATAACAGAAGTTATAAAACTATGTTTTTCTAACCGTAGACAGCCAGAGAGGTTACTGTTGCAGGTGGGGAAAGAAGGATTAACTGCCTGATGCTTTTCACTTTGTCAAGAGAAGCTGCTTTCTACAGCCAAATCCTGTTTACCAATTTAGTTTTAAATGATAAATGGACTGCATTTATATCACGCTTTCATCCAAAGTGCTTTACAATTGATGCCTCTCATTCACTCATTCACCCATTCCCTCACAAACACACACAGAACACACACCAACGTTGATGGCTGCCGTGTAAGGCACTGACCACCTCGCAAGGAGAAACTGGGGGTTAGGTGTCTTGTTCAGGGACACTTCAACACACTCAGGACAAAACTCTCCGACTCTCTGACTGCCAGACAACCACCTGCTTAACTAATGTCGCCCCCCCACAAATGACAGCAGTTGTCTCAACTCTCTCGACCAATGTCTATCTACATCTCTGAACGAATTGTAACAGGTTATGTAATATGACCCCCAACAGCCTGTTTCATCCAGTTAGCACACACCCCCTGCCCCCCCAACTTCTGTAATGCATCCAGAACACTTTGTGAAGGCCTTAAATTAAACGCTGTCTGCATCTGGTGTATAATCATTGGGGTTGACTTCAGTGACAGAAGCACAATAGCTGTGACCAGAATACTGCAATGAGTACTTTTTGAGAAACCGAAGACAATCCCTCTGTATACATTTGGTAAGAATATTGTTGCAGTCGTTCGTTTTCATCGTAAGTCTAGATACTGCATGCTTTTGCCCAATGCACATCATTCAAAGGGATACATTCTGTGCAATTGCAGGATGCATTCAAAAGGAATTTGGCAAACTTTTTTATTATTGGAGATTGGCTGTTGTGTGCATTCTGAAATAGTGAGAATTTTCCTGACCCTAATTTTCCTAACTCTAATTCTAAAGATGACCTAGGTTAACACTAATTGTCATTTGACCCACCCCAACACTTGCCGTTTTCATAATCCTAATTCTACGCATAAACCCTACTTCTCATCCGAAAAATGCCTTCTCCTACAGCAGAGTACAGAGGCATTGGCAGGACTTAAAGGGACTGAAACTTTGCCAAGATCATCATCATAATAGTTAACTAGGACATTAAGAATGTTCAGGCTTGTAGACTCATCAGCATTTAAGGAAAACTTGTCAGATAAACATAATATAAGGAAATATAAGTTTCTTGTCACATAACGTACAGAAACAACTTCAGAGTTTCTTGCACCAAGTGTTAAGCGGTTGCCTGTCCCCACCCTTTTCTTCAACCCAAGCCCATCTCCATTACTTATTCACTCCCCTCTCAATTAGGCTCGAGTCTTCCTGAGTTTCAGCGGATACTTAGAATTTTGTGCACAGCACGAAGACTGACATGGTGACTGACGGACTGACAGTAGCTCCCTACTCATTTGATGAATAAACCGCCTTACTCGCACACCGTTGGTAATTGAAGAATGAACGTGATTGGATAGGAAGCATCCAGAACAAAAACAAAGATACGTGGGATCGCGTTATGACATTTACGTCTTAAGACCGAGTGTTGCATGTTACAAAAGAAGGGATGTTATATTGATATATTACACAGGATTAAATTCCTCCTGTATATACTATAATTTTAGGGGGAAAGTGGCAAAGTTATGTATTATCTTGACTTGGCCGGGGAGTGCTTGTTGTGTTTTTTCTTTTACTAATTTTACGAGAATATAAAAGGACTTGAACACTGATCTCCTGTATGAAAGACACAACCACATTTTCAGTAAACAAGGCGGCTCTTTTCATTTTTTTCCTTCCCCACTTGACTACCAAACATGCAGGCACAAAATTACAATGTGATTACCCTTTCGACACAGTTGTCAGCCCTCAGGGCGCTGTTGAGGGCAAAAATACAGCCAACCTAAAACTGCACTGGATGGAGACTGAAACATACTACATTGAATGGAAATAACATTTAACAGACCTGGGTCAAATGTGTGAAATGTGTAATTGTTTTAGATTCTAATACTTTTCAGTGCTCGACTGATCTTGCCTGGTGCAACTGAGCCGACCAAGAAGACCAGAAGGCGGTGTCTGCACTTTGAGAGTATTTCATAGGTTCCAATAAACCAGACAAGCCGAGTATAGCACAGAAATGTAGTTGAATCCAAAACGATTACGTATTTCACCCAGGTCTGACCGGAGACTGAAATGAGCGCTTGCCTCCTGCCTCCAGTCGACAGAGGAGATTTATGTGGTCATCGCTCTCCGTGAAATGGAGGATTCGGCTGTTTCTCAGCAAGCCGGCCCACTGAACACGTTCCGTCGAGGGAAAAGCCCAAGGCCAGCCAGGGCTCGTTCCAGTGGCTTATTTTCCTCATCGCTTTTCCTCCTCTTTTATCTACCCCTCGCTCCACCCATCGGGAGAGGCTAGGAAAAGTGGCAGGGAAAGGAAATGGGGAAATCGAGAAGCCGTGTATTCGGAAACGGAATGCCCCTGGCCCTTCAAACGTCAGTTCGAAGCCACCAGTTACAGACGCGGCAGATGGGGAGAGGTGGATCCACAGGTCGATCGCTTAAGACGTCGGGATTTCTGGAAAAATACTTCCGCAAAGGATGCGCTGATGTTTTCTTGCTCATAGGAAAAACTGGAGGCATTATTTCTAGCTCCAAGAAGGAACATTTAATGTGTTGGAATGTCCTTAAAGATGGTGGAGCTCCATCGAATTCCAGGTCAGGAGCAAAAAAGGGGAAAAAAAGAGGGGAAAAGCGATTGGAATGAGCCCAAAGTCATTTCCACAACCACGGTGGAAAAGGAAACCGATCCAGTAGGAACAGGCAGGGAAAAGACACAAACGCAAACGGGGCAGGCACAGGGAGCAGGAGAGAAATAACATATGAAATTCATTACATGCTTTTCATTGAGGGAACAATATCAAAGTGCTACTGAGTGCTAGAGAGAGAATCGGTCTTATACAAGACACCTTTTCAGCCTCCCTTTTCACTCACTGATGTACAAGTCCATATTCCCTTTCAGCGCACTGACTGTCCTGTTTTAACCTTTACAGATTACAAATTACAGATTGGGTTCTAAAACCTCATCAGCCGAACAGTAACCAGAGATGACTGCATTTCATAAACAATTTGAAATGCTTACATTTAAAGCTTCTAAATATTTTACAATATTCACATAGTTCTCACGGACAGTCCAATTATGTAACTACAAGCTAGACGTGTTAAAAACAAGCCTCAACATTTCTTAAATCACACTTTGATCATGTATTTCTACGTAAAAGAGCAACTATATAATCAACCCCTCGTCTCTATCGTATTGACTGTCGTTATACTGAATAGTGACTAAGTATATGGAGTTATCTGCAAGTATAGGCTTCTACTTGTACTATACACCATCTGGAGTTGCCCAAGAATGCCACCTTGTGGACAATAAAAGCACTGTTATTGAAGTAGGTTTAGTGCCACCTTGCGGACATGCACTCAAATTACAAATACAAGGATTTGAGGTCTCAAAATAGTACTATTCTGTGGAAACAAAACTCTGTATTACAACATTTGCCAATGCATACCTCAATTATTAGATCAGAGATGACAAGACACTCAATTTAGATTTTTCTGCTTTCGCAAATAACATTCCCACACCAAACTCATAGGAGTTTCATTTGGTAAGAAAATGCTTTGATGCAATGAATGGAAGACATCTTCTTACGACGTTCGTAAGCTTTGTTTATACTTTGTTGTGCATCTTTGCGGAATGCACAACTATTCTTCATTTTACTTGGCCAGAGATTTTTCTTCCGGCCTTTTGGGCTGCCAATTGCTTCTATTGACTTGTGTATGCATGGATTTTTGTTTGACTTGTGACTCTCCCATAGTCATTTCGATTTGTTTCTTCAGATTTTGCGTACGACCATTGCCTCACCTTGTTTGACTTCTGACCCTCGCTTTATTCTTTACAACTCTTGATTCTAGCCCAGCCAAACCTTTTTGGTTTGCTTTACCCAGTGACTTACTCGTGCACGACCCTATTCGCCAACCCCGACCGACTTTGCCCCTCTAGTTACGGTAGTGACTGGTTATTCAGGATTACATCCATCGGGACTGCTATTTTACTTTATTACTTTTCCTTCATTCTTTTTGGATGGCGATCCTAGGCAGAGATCTGATCTCTATTTGGGGTTGGCTACACAACCGCTTTGAGCCCGGTTAAACCTTTGAATACTAGCGAGGTTTATTTAGATTTGGTTAGGCAGATGGGACTGGAGTTACTCGTCGGCCTGCAGTGTTCATACCCACTCCCCAGTCCACACCCCACTGCCCTATCCTTTACCCAGTTATGGCCTGACCTTAGACCAGGTCGTAACACTTCTACATGTCAATATTGACCAATAAAGGAACAAATATATGTAGCCAAGACGGAACAGGTTTGAAATGTTTGTGGTTTTAATTATGGGGCGACAGAAATGCACAGCTATTCATCTGGAAAAAAAACTACCTAAAACTACTTTACATAAAATGATTCCCGTGAACATAAATCTTGCATCAACTGAATTTTATTTTTTACAAATTGGTGGCATGCCTATTGGCGGTACAGAATTCAGTGTAGAGTGTTACATCACTGTCATGACTGATTTATTGTTTCTGTATGAAGAGTAAGTTCCTGTGGTCATTTCAGGAATACAGCTTCAGATAAAATTACAGTTCCACAAAATTATGGACTATGGACTACTACTCTTCACATGAAGTTTGTTCAAATCTTTGAATATGCCTGGCATGAAATAAGACAACTCCGATAATTTGCACATCACAAATACGTATGCTTTTGAATCCCCTGAATGAAATATAAAACACTATTCAGAGACAGTTTATTTTTAGTCCCAATATTTTATTGTGCCATATAATAAAGGAGTTTACTTCGACTTCTGACTCTGAGCCTGGGCCTTCAGCACCTTGACAACGATCTTCTGCTCCTCAATAAGGAAAGCCCGCTTGATTCTGCAAAACAGAGACACAGAGAAAGAGAATTAACCAGGGCACTTCATTACTTCAGTGAGCATCTTCCCAGATTTATCAAAGCCATCATGTGAGCCATTAAAGACGAGCTGAAACAGAAGTTAAAGCAATATAGCAAAACCTCACTCCGGGAAGCAAAGGGTGCATTTACTAGGCTGGAATATTCTACAGCTACTAAGGTCCAATATGAAATGAACACTTGAACTCAGTTTGATATTTTAGGAAGGTTTGACAAACTAAAATTTTAGCTCCTTGCTGCAGCTTTTATATTGTATATTATATTTATCATATTGTGAATGCAAAGAGAGCCACGCTCATTCTTTCAGCAAAAATTGAATCCACAAGTTTTGTTTTTATTTTTTACAAATCACTAAGTTTGTATGTCATTATTATGGATCATCTTCAATGCAAATAGTTTGTACACTTGAATCATAATGTAATGGATTAGTGAACAAATGCTAAGTCAAATCTTTGGTCTTCTGACCAATTTCTTAGTCATGCACTTGGAGGCAATCAAAGCAACAAACAAGAGAAAATGTAAGATACGTATATTTATCAGGATGGCAGAATTAATAAAGGTGTCGGATTCAAGTTGGTCTGATTTCAGTTATATTATATTCACTCCGCTGGTGCGTTTATCCAGAGACTTATGCAGAATAATCAGGCTGATTTTGGACCCAATTCGCACCTCCTGACGGAAGACTCAAGTCTGGTCTGAGTCGATAATCAGCCCAGGTTATTCTGTCATGTAAGGCGTTTACAGACAGCATAACTCTCCGGATCGGCCTGTCCCGATTTCAAATAGAAAATATGAAATGTGAAAGAAAAAAAAAAGAAATAAAATCTGGTGTGTTGGATCTCCCTCGTTTTCCATCTCGGGTTAGAATTTGAAAAGTAACGCATTGCACAGCAGGCTTCACAAGAGTAGAGAACATGACTGTCACTCAGGAATTCAGAAGTGGGAGATCACCAAGCGGCACCGAAAGGCCGTTTATAATCACCAAGTGTAACATTAGCAAACCAAATACAGAAAAGCCCATCACACAGCTAAACATATCCTTAAACAGACATACCTATAGCATTACCATGCGGGTCTCACTCACTCTCACAAACACACAATCAACACAAGCGGCAACACAAGAGTGACAACAGCGCCTCCTACCTGTCACGCACACACTTGGCGCACATAGAGCCACCGTAGGCTCTGCTGACGTGCTTCTTGGTCTTTGAGAGCCTCATCAGGACCTGGGGTCTGACAGCCCGAACCTGTCAAGAGAAAGAGAACCACATTATAAAAAACACAGCAAGGAGTCTAGGCCATGTTAATGCAACTACTGACCCCCCATCAACCAGTCTGCCATGCACACTGAATTAACATTACTGAGGTTACAACAGTGCAGTGGCTAATGGCACATGGTGGGATATGAAGTCCTTAATGAGGGGCGAATTGTAACAGACTGACTAAAAGTCCGCCATTACCAAGATAGCTGAACAATGATGCAAACAAACTAAACCTTTGCTAATCATGCAAAAGTGTTGAACTCAATACAAAACCATGCTTAATTTGGTCAAACTGAACTCAATACAAAACCCTACTCAACTTGGTCCAACTGAAATAAATATAAAACCCAAATCAAATTGGTCCAACTGACCTCAATACAAAACCCCGCTCAACGTGATCCTTCTGAACTAAATACCCAATAGCTGCAGAACTTCACATCACTGTTTCCTCAAAAAGATTAACATACTGACTGAAACCCTCTGTAGTCATGACTGATGCCTACCTAGTGTGGACATGCAGTATACACACAAATGCCTGCGCCTCAAAGCAGTTTAATACCAGAAAAACAAAGCCCAGTGGGCTGATTTTGGCTGTCTGCCTCACATCCATGTTGTGAGCTTGCAGAACCAGTGGTTAATTTCCCATCCATCAACATGTTTGTCAAGTAGTCTATGCTGCCATTGTAAGGGAGTTCTGCCGTCCGTGGACAGACAGCGAAGTCGGGTTTTATCTTCCAAACTTTATCTTCTCTGTAGTCTGTTCCTCATGTAGTTGTTGAACCTAGGTTGCAACACACTTTACACTTACGTTTTCGCAGTTCACACTCTTCAAAATGTTGCTTGCCATAGCCTACTAGCCACTGCATTTTCAAGTCTGTGGTGCCGCAAACAAGTTAATTTGGCTACTCTAAAATTCTACAACCCCACTGCTGTAGGCACAAACAATATAGAATAGGTTAACCAATTAACCATGCCCATCCCTACTACATACAGACCGAAGAAATTCATGTCAACTCCCATGGTTCAAGGCTGCATAGCAGTGCCAACAGGCTTAATTTACAGGACTAGTTTTGCAAATATTATACCAGTTACTAAAAATGGGATCAAAACATTCAATGTTAAGAATACAGAATCAATCACCTGGTTAATCTATAGAACAGATGCTACAATCCATATTAGGAGGACCATGGTGTCTGCTGGTCAGCAATGTTTCAGAACTAGCGATTGATGGACCCCATTTTGTTCTGAAGCCCTTAACTGACTGTCGACTGAAAGGAAACCACCTGAAGCCTTCCAGCACTTGAGTCTGAGATCCTTGGTCTACAGTTAAATCTCTGAGTGTACCAGACCTGGGTTGAATATTTTAGAATCAAATACTTTTACGTACGAGCGATCTTGCCTGGTGCAATTGAGCCAACCTAGAAGGCCAGCAGGTGGGGTTTGCACTTTCAGAGTCATAGGTTCTAATACGCCATACAGGATAAATAAAGCATAGAGAAGCATTTGAATCCAAAACAATTACGCATATTACCCAGGTCTGGATTGTACTACACTGCCATCCAAGTTGCTGTGAAAGCAAACATGAAATGGTATGTGTGGATAAGAAATAAATGTGTATGTGGCTTTGAGGGGGCAGAGGCTGGCATACTTACACCACGCAGCCTCCCAGGGCAGATGCCACATGCAGACTTGGGTGCCTTGCCCACCTTCTTAGTGTACAGGTAGACAATGCGGTTACCAGGAGTCCGTGACCTGAAAGGAAATGGAGAAAATCACTCTGAATTCTGAGGCGAACCCACACACATTTTCAAATGGGCCACAAAGGTATACAGATTCTCATTTCAATGTGATACAGGTTTGAAGTTCAGGAGTCACAACACTCTAGTCTACGCCATAAAGATAAGATAATATAATTAAATGTCGTCTATTTATATAAGTAGCTATACATTGTTCTGCAAAATAAATGTTAACTCGTTTCACAGCTAAAAAACATGTGGCGCCATCATTGCAATGGGCAACGATAATCAAAATGGCAAGGCGAAACATGCAATTCACTTACAGCCTGGTTTTGTTTGAGGCGGTGTTGTAGGACAACCTACGGCGGTAAGTCAGGCGCTGGACCATGTTTACACCTATAGGGGAGAAATTTAGTATAATTAAAATTTCACAAAAGTTAGCTAGTTAAGCATCAAATGGTACAAGGCTACCAAAATACGACTGCACGTGTCTAAATATTCTGCAAATGACAACGTGAACTTGAGGTTCCAAGGAAGAGAAAAAAAAACTATTATACATTTTTTCTCGACAGACATCTGAGAAAAGAGCAACTTACGGGTAGTTAGCGTTAGGCTATGCTAGCGAGCTAAGGTTAGCTGGTTAGAAAACATTTGTCAAAATAGACGAGGTTTACAGATGCCAGTGAGTGGGTTTCGCGGTGTAGCTAACTATAACACCAGAACCAACAATGCAGATGTATAAATATGTTAATTTTTTTCCAGAAGTGTTTAGCTAGCTAATGTATCCAACAAGCTACAGGACACTTAACGTGAAACAGAACGCTTACAAATCAGACAGAAAACCGTAAAATCCCTTCAAATATTGCCATGATCACATTCCTTCAGTTCTAAGCAAACACTTTTATTTATCCCCATACGTAATAACACAATTTTGAATGGCAGATTGAAACAGATTATACGATATCTTAAAATGAGAAGAAATCTTGTCCCCCATACCTGATAGCACTTTAACCGGAAGAGGAAGATCGTAGTGGGTGGCGGAAGTTCAATCTCTCTTGTCACCGGAAAAGAAACACACTCCTTCTATGACTAGGCTTGGGGAAGGGGAGGTACTGATATGATTGTGACTTCACCAGTGAAAATGGTGGTTCATACTTCGAAGGAATTGGATTTATTCTATTTGCGTAATTGTATTAACGCATGCAATTGTTTTTATTCTTCTGCCGGGTCGACTTGATACGAACATTGGCTAACGTTAGCCAGACAATATATTACCAGCGTACTACTTGCTAACTCATAGCCAGCGGATCTAGTAGTAAACGGCATGATTTTATTGCTGTGATTACACATTATAGTTGAACAATATTCGTAGCAGAGCAGCGATTTCTTTGTTGTTTTCTTATTTATCTGAGTCCAATGCAAGATTTAAGTACCCTTATACTCGTTATGTTGCTGTCCAGAAACAACACAAATAGCGGTTTTATTCTCTTACATAAAAGCGTTTTATATGGAACGTTTCCCATTCTAAACATGAAGGCTGAAAATGCATGAATTGGCAAATACAATTATTATTGTTTTGCATGCCCCCTGCTGTTCACATTGTGCTTTACAAGAAAAGTGATAAGACTGATATAATAATGTCTTTTAGCCAATTCAACCTGGAAACTTGCATTTTACACTGTTCTTCTGCAGACTTTGCTTCTGATCTCAGACAGCCTTGATCAAGTTTTTATGTAAAAAGTAGTCACTAGCTTACAGTAATATGTTACTTTTTCAAATTAAATCTTTTGGAAAATGAATATTTGGAAATCTTAAATGTGTTCTTTTATACTAATGCACACACACAAAAAATAAACGGGTTAGGCTGATTGGAGAGTCTAAATTGCCCATAGTGTGTGAGTGAATGGTGTGTGTGGCCAGTGATGGTCTGCAACCTGTTCAGGGTGTATTCCTGCCTTTTGCCCAATGTATGCTGGGATAGGCTCCAGCCCCCCTGCGACCCTGTTCAGGATAAGCAGGTTAAGATAATGGATGGATACACTGCTCAAAAAAATTAAGGGAACACTTAAGGGACACATCAGATATTGATGAACGATTTATTCAAGTTGAAAATCTTTACTGATGTACATTGTATAATTTGTTGAGGACAAAATGATGTAACAACGGTCAAAGGAAGCCAACATCATCAACCCATTGAGGGCTGGATTCAAAATCACACCGAAAAGTAAAAAAATTGAAATCACAGGCCGATCCAACTTGTGTGAATTTTATCACAGCAACAGAAAAAAAGCCCATCACACAGCTAAACATATCCTTAGACAGACATACCTATAGCATTACCATGCGGGTCTCACTCACTCTCACAAACACACAATCAACACAAGCGGCAACACAAGAGTGACAACAGCGCCTCCTACCTGTCACGCACACACTTGGCGCACATAGAGCCACCGTAGGCTCTGCTGACGTGCTTCTTGGTCTTTGAGAGCCTCATCAGGACCTGGGGTCTGACAGCCCGAACCTGTCAAGAGAAAGAGAACCACATTATAAAAAAACACAGCAAGGAGTCTAGGCCATGTTAATGCAACTACTGACCCCCATCAACCAGTCTGCCATGCACACTGAATTAACATTACTGAGGTTACAACAGTGCAGTGGCTGATGGCACATGGTGGGATATGAAGTCCTTAATGAGGGGTGCATTGTAACAGACTGACTAAAAGTCCGCCATTACCAAGATAGCTGAACAATGATGCAAACAAACTAAACCTCATAATGTGACTCAGTAGTGTGTATGGCCCCTGCGTATGGCCCCTGCGTGCCTGTACCCACTCCCCACAACATCTGGGCATGCTCCTGAGTTGGCAGATGGTGTCCTGGGGGGTCTCCTCCCAGATCTGGATCAGGGCATCAGTGAGCTCCTGGACAGTCTGTGGCGGTACTTGGCGGCGTCGGATGCACCAATACATAACGTCTCATAGGTTCTCAATTGGATTTAGTTCAGGGGAACGTGAGGGCCAGTCAATGGCATAAATGCCTTCCTCATCCAGGAACTGCCTACCCACTCTGGCCACATGAGGCCAGGCATTGTCCTGCACCAGGAGGAACCCAGGGCCCACTGCACCAGTGTAAGTTCTGACAATCGGTCTGATGATTTCATCCCGGTACCTAACAGCAGTCAGGGTAACGTTGGCTATGACATGGAGGTCTGTGTGACCCTCCAAGAATATGCCTCCCCAGACCATCACTGACCCACCGCCAAACCGGTCATGCTGGATGATGTTACAGGCAGCATAACGTTCACCACAGCATCTCCAGACTCTTTCACACCTGTCATGTGCTCAGTGTGAACCTGCTCTCATCTGTGAAGAGAACAGGATGCCAGTGGTGGACCTGCCAATTCTGGTGGTCTCTTGCAAATGGCAGTCAAGCTGCACGGTGCTGGGCTGTGAGCACAGGCCCCACTGGAGGACGTCAGGGCCCTCATGCCACCCTCATGGAGTCTGTTTCTGACAGTTTGGTAATTACCAGACAGGTAATTTTTTTAGGGCTTTTGCAGTGCTCTCCTGTTCCTTCTCGCTCCAAGGAGCAGATACCAGTCCTACCGCTGGGTTGATGCCCTTCTACGGCCCTGTCCAGCTTTCCTTGTGTAACGGCCGGTCTCCTGATATCTCCTTCATGCTCTTGAGGCTGTGCAGGGAGACACAGCAAACCTTGCGACCGCACGTATGGATGTGCCATCCTGGAGGAGCTGGACAAACTGTGCAACCTGATTGGGCTGCAGGTATCGCCTCATGCTACCAGTAGTGACAAGGACACTAGCAGAACACAAAACTAGAGAAGAATCAGTCAGGGAGGATAAGGAGAGAGCAATTGTCCGTGGCCACCACATGCAAAACCATTACCTTTTGGGGGTTGTCTTGCTTTTGCATCTCCATTGCACCTGTTGTCACTTTCATTTGCACTAAAGCAGGTGAAATTGATTCACAATCACTTGTGCTTCCTAAATGGACAGATTAATATCCCTGATGTTTAACTGACTTGGTGTTACACTGTGATGATTAAGTGTTCCCTTAATTTTTTGGAGCAGTGTATATAGCTAGTCTAATAAATACTGAATAAAGTGCTTGGTGTATATATATATATATATATATATATATATATATATATATATATATATATGCACACATATATATACATACATACATACATATACACACTGAGCACTTTATTAGGTATTTATTACTTATTTTTTACACTTCTACTTCTGTAGCCTATCCACTTAAGAGTTATGATGCGTTCTGTGTTCAGAGATGCTCTACTGCATGTACTGTTATAATGTGTGGTTATTTGCATTACTGTCACCTTCCTGTCAGCTTTCACCAGTCTGGCCATTCTCTGACATCTCTTCTTAAGAAGGTGTTAATGTCTGCAGAACTGCTGCTCACTGGACTTTTGTGTTTGTTTTTTGCACCATTCTTTGCGAACTCTGGAGACTAACGTGCATGAAAATCTCATTGCGAGCCGCGACGTCGGCGGGTCGAATCCGACCGTCCGACATTTGTCGCATGTCTTCCCCTCTCTCTCGCTCCCATTCTTCCTGTCTCTCTATACTATATACTGTCCAATAAAGCTGAAAAAGGCCTAAAAAATATCTTTAAAAAATGCATCTGACTCAAATACCTAACAACAACCTGCTAGACCCCCATCAGTCTGGCTTCAGATCGGGCCACTCGACAGAGACTGCGCTCCTCTCCGTCAGTGAGTCACTTCATGCCGCACGAGCAGCCTCCCTCTCCTCTGTCCTCATTCTTCTAGATCTCTCTGCTGCCTTCGACACTGTGGATCACTCCATCCTCCTGTCTGCCCTGTCAGCAACGGGCATCTGTGGCACAGCCCTGGACTGGATTGAGTCCTACCTCTCTGGTCGCTCCTTCCAGGTTGCCTGGGCTGGTTCAGTATCGACACCTCGGCCCCTCGCCACAGGAGTTCCCCAGGGCTCAGTCCTTGGCCCGCTTCTTTTTTCTCTCTACACTCGCTCCCTTGGCCCTGTGATCACTGCACATGGGCTATCCTACCACTGCTATGCGGACGATACCCAACTCTTCGTCTCGTTCCCGCCGTCTGATACGCAGGTTTCAGCCCGTATCTCCGCTTGCCTGAGGGACATCCAGAGCTGGATGGACAACCACCATCTAAAGCTCAACCCAGGTAAAACTGAAATGATATTCATCCCTGCTAATGCCTCTCCCCATCTGGATCTCTCCATTTCCCTCGGGGATACCACACTCACGCCGTCACCCAGTGCAAGGAACCTCGGCGTGGTGATGGACAGCAGACTGTCCCTTTCCGAGAACATTGCGGCGGTGACCCGGTCTTGCAGGTTCTTCCTATACAACATACGGAGAATCCGCCCCTTTCTCACCCCCTACTCGACCCAGCTCCTGGTCCAAGCGATGGTTCTGTCCCGCCTGGACTACTGCAATTCCCTCTTGGCTGGCCTCCCAGCGTCTGCCATCAGACCCCTCCAACTCATCCAGAATGCAGCAGCTCGTCTGGTCTTCAACCTTCCCAAATACTCACACGTCACCCCCCTGCTTACTTCCCTCCACTGGCTGCCTGTCATGGCTCGCATCAAATTCAAAACATTGGTGCTAGCCTTCCAAGCAGTTAAAGGGTCTTCCCCAGCTTATCTGCAAAAAATCATCAGACCCTACACCCCTGCCAGACCTCTTCGTTCAGCCTCCACAGGCCGCTTGGCACCTCCCCCTCTCAGAACCTCCACCTCACGCTCACGACTACTGTCTGTTCTGGCTCCACGGTGGTGGAACGAACTCCCCGTTGAGGTCAGAACTATAGAATCCCTCCCCACCTTCAAGCGCAAGCTGAAGACACACCTCTTCAAACAGCACCTCTCCCCATCCTCCCTACCTCCCTGTGAACCTTAATTGTTGTCTCTGTGACTTGTGTATCAGTATTTTAGTTGGCTAGGTAAGCAGTGTTTGGATAGTTAACTTTGGTGACTTTTGCTCTGTTTGTTTGTTTGTTCAAAAAAAAAAAAAAAAAAAAAAAAAAAATGGCCCTTGTCCTTATCTTTGTTGTACAGGTAGCAGTTGAAATTGTACTTACCTCTAGGGTCTTTCAGCGAACTTATCCCTGGTTATGGGTATGCACTTTGTTGTACGTCGCTCTGGATAAGAGCGTCTGCCAAATGCCAATAATGTAATGTAATGTAAAAATAAATATTTGGTGTCACCACCCACAAAGTCAGGGATTTTGTAGGCATATAGTCAGGTGTGTGATTAACCAATTTTACCAAACAGGAGCTAATGATCATCAACTTAATATGTAGGTTGAAACACAATCATTAACTGAAACAGAAACAGCAGTGTAGGGTTAAAACTGGGTGAGGAACAGCCAAATTCTGCTTCCAAGGTGAGGTTGCTGAAGTTTAATGTCAGAAGTCATACACCATGACAAGACTGAGCACAGCAACAAGACACAAGGTAGTCTGCATCAGCAAGGTCTCTCCCAGGCAGAAATTTCAAGGCAGACCGGGGTTTCCAGATGTGCTGTCCAAGCTCTGTTGAAGAAGCACAAAGAAATGGGCAACGTTGAGGACTGTAGGCAGTGTTTGGCCAAGGAAACTTGAAACTTGAAAGACACATCATGCTTACTTCCCTTCACAATTGGAAGATGTCCAACAGTACCATCAGCTCAGGATTGGCAGAACCCAGTGGGACTCAGGTACATCCATCTACTGTGCGGAGAAGTCAGGTCAGAGGTGGTCTTCATGGAAGAATTGTGGCCAAAAAGCCATACCTCCAATGTGGAAACAAGGCCAAGCGACTCAAATATGCACAAAAACACAAGAACATGGTTGACTGATGAGTCAAAATATTTGGCTGTAGCAGAAGGTAATTTGTTCGCCGAAGGGCTGGAGAGCGGTACAATAATGAGTGTCTACAGACAACAGAGAAGCATGGTGGAGGTTTCTTGCAAGTTTGGGATTTGGTCAGAATGAATGGTCTTCTCAATGCTGAGAAGTACAGGCAGATATTTATCCATCATGCAATACCATCAGGGAGGCATCTGATTGGCTCCAAATTTATTCTGCAGCAGGACAACGACCCCAAACATACAGCCAATGTCAATAAGAACTATCTTCAGTGTAAAGAAGAACAAGGAGTCCTGGAAGTGATGGTATGGCCCTCACAGAGCCCTGATCTCAACATCATCGAGTCTGTCTGGAATTACATGAAGATACAGAAGCATTTGAGGCTGCTTAAATCCACAGAAGAACTGTGGCTAGTTCTCCAAGATGTTTGGAACAACCTACCTGTCAAGTTCCTTCAAAAACTGTATGCAAGTATACCTAGAAGAATTTATGCTGTTTTGAAGGCAAAGGGTAGTCACACCAAATATTGATTTGTTTGACGCTGTCCTGAAGTTCTATAAGACAATCAGCAGGGAGCTTGTTCCAAGCATGTTGGAGAACTTGCCACAGTTCTTCTGCAGACTTTGGTTGGCTACTTGCTTTTGCGCTCAGACAGCCTTGAACAAGTTTTTATGTAAAAAGTAGTCAATTTCTTACAGTAATATGTTACTTTTTAAATGAAATACAAAAATGTCTCTAAAATTAAATCTTTTGGAAAATGAATATTTGGAAATCTGAAATGTTTTCTTTTATACTAACACACACAAATAAATAAACATATATACAATAAAGTCTAGGGTGCCTAAGACGTCTGCACAGTACTGTGTATATATATATTGTTGCATTCACCAAGGACACTTTTAAAATCACAAGAGAACACACATAAATCAACTGCTGAACGGGATGTCATGCATTTTAATGAGGGCATCTATCAATTGCAACCATGCCAAATAGCAGTGCGATTTATCTAGTATTTATTATTATGTGCTGTGCAAGTGGTAGGCCATCAGTAGTAAATAGATGAATAGATTAAGTAGATATAATAAAATACATAGATTGAATAGAAAGTAGCTGTGGCATTTAAATAGGCTAGTTACTGGTTATTTTGTTTCCAGTACAGGCATAGCCTACCACAGTTTTAATATTTCCCAGCTTAAATAGAGGCGACCAGCAACAAAAAGCACACACAGATACAAACACAAATGTGTGCAAACACATAGGCATCCTTGCACATATGTGTTTTGAAGAGAGTTCTGGAAGCAGCCACCTGCGATCAGTCACGAGGCCTCTATCGGTTGCTGTGACAACGCACTCCCTCAAAGCCAGGGAGCAGAGCACAGCAGTTGTCATCTCCGCCATCTGGCTCACCTGTCAATGGGAAATGAGAAATCAAGTGCTAGGCCTTCTTTGCCAGCTCTCTCAGTGCTACAGCCTCTGATAAATAGATTGCATACTGTGCCAATAAGGCGGAATCATACCGAAAATAACACAGGAGACGCTGTTCCTGTGACTGATGACCTGTCGGTGTTTCTGTAGGAGAGAACACAGGGCGAGACAGATTGCCCCTGACAGACAGAACCCTGCAAGGTCAGCTATGACAGATCTGGGTCACCTCTCATGAGAGTCTTTCAGATCATCCCTGTACTTTGGTTGGTCAGGATAGAAAATGAATGGAGAACTGCACCTCAGTATGAAATGTTGGGTATTCTGTAGAGGCTCGGAATAAATAAAACAGGTAAAAATATAATAATAATAATAATAATAAGAAGAAGAAGAAGAAGAAGAAGAAGAAGAAGAAGAAGAAGAAGAAGAAGAAGAAGAAGAAGAAGAAGAATGATAATAATACTCCTAATAATAGGCTACTCCTAATAATAATAATACTAATAATAAAAATAATAATAATAATAATAATAATAATAATAATAATACTGTACTGTAATTCTTCCACTTTTGTGCGTTTCCTTCCGAAAATAGCAGAGTTCATATCCAGGTTGATTCAGCCCATGGGGGAAAGCTTGCGTGTGATGATGATTCACGCGAAGCTCCCCTTTGGTGGTGTCTTCCTGGAAGCCCCGGGAGTCACAGCCAGACATCCGACAGCCCTCGCCATGCTGCGCTCACAGATGGCGTGAGCTCCGCAGCCTTAAGCCAAACATCCGTTCAGCATCACTTTAATGTAATGGCAGCACACCCTCTATCACAATATTGACATCGCGAGGTGTCAATTAAGTGGAGTGAGCTTCCAAGCCGCTCTATCGAGTGGCGAACGCTAATGGACAAGCCGGGCAGAAGTCCACGCGGATAATTCGTACGTGCGCTTTCCTTTGCGTCTGGAACGAGTCCTTTCGGCTGTAAAATAAGGCTCGGTGTACATTGTTTCTTCCGGAAGCTATATGATAGTATGAAATACATACCTTTTTGCCTGCTGTCATCAACACTTTCTGCGGGCCAAAGGATTCAAGTTTACAGAAAGTTGATAACGCCAATGTAGGCCTACGAGACAAATATCAGTAGCCAAGTAATTTGAGTCACGTTTAATGCATTTAAGAGATGCACATTTATTTGCCGATACCCCCAACTCAGATTCCATGACATAGCACAATATTAATCCTAAATAGCCTACTACACAACATAAAGAGCCCAATCCCCTAGCACACACATTTTTATTGTTTTGCTGCAAACTGGGCATGTGTTGGCGTGCTAGCATGAGTCTCCGTGTCCACGATATGTGTGACATTTCCGTCGTGATCTGGTATTCATTAAACACAGCACACTTCCCATAATACACCATTGGAAATATAACACAAGTAAAACTAAATACAGATGCTGTTTCCTGTGAAGGCGCAACAACTTTTAATACGCCTGAAAATGTAAAGCGCCTCATTAATTAGAAAAAGAAAAATCTTTCATAACTCCAAAAGGAGTAGTAATGAATTATATATTTTTATACAACACAGTTTTACATAAATTATTTCAGATTTGGATTTAATAATTCTGCGCATGCTATTTTTGAAGAGTGCGGGAGTGGTACCATCCAGTCGTAAAAGACTCAAATGGATTGTTCGTGACATCACGTCGTAGGCTGTTCGCATTTGCAGGAACGACAGCCTTTCCCGTTTATTTGCAGCTGTCATCCGGGGGTGTGATGTTTCAGCGAACCGGTGCCGGAGTCCTCACACGAATAAAGGGATTAGCATCTGTAAATCCCTCCGTGTGCCGAGATACCAGATTAACAACGTGAATCATGAGGGGGAAAAAAGCTTTCCTGTGTGAAATTACAAGATCTCTGTCCTCCAGTCCCTCTCTCTTTCTCTTCCACTCTCACTTTCTCCAACCCACTCTCTGTCCCTCCCCCTATCCGTCTCCTCTGCCCTTCTTCAGCAGCAAGCTCCGGTACTCCTCAAGGATGAGAGAAATATGAGAGGTAAAAGAAACCACACTCGTCAGCATTTTCTACCGGAGAAACCCCGCCATCCCTCTCCTGTCCTATTAAAGAGCAGGGCATGACCTCTGATCTCTGAGCCAGGAGAATCTGCCGTCACACTCGATAATAACACAATAATAAACTAGGGAGAGGATGATGACATCATCACATTTTGCATAGAAACCAGAGAGGAGCTCTCCACCAATCACAAAGAATCTTTTTCACCAATGTACTCCTATATTGGGGGAGAGCTGCTCTCGCATTTCAGCACCAATATTCCATCCCTGCTTTCTCATCACAGTCAGTAAATCTATCACAACTGCTATTGGCTGAAATGCCCTGAGTGAGGCAACAGTTCTGATAGGTTGATAGTGGCACAATGGTAAACTGAAGCCTGCTGGCTGAGGCTAGGATTAAAATAATATCAAGACTCCAATAATGTCATTTCTCAGTTACCTTTATTTTAATATATTTTTACATACTTTATGTGTTCTTACATAAAGAAATGCCATTTACTTAGAATCAGGTATACAAGAGATTATGTGGTTAATCTGTGCAATATATAATATATTTATATATGTATAAACAAAAATACAGTGCAATAATGTATATTAGGGGTCAAGCCACATAATTCCCGTAGCCCTATTTACAGTTTGTGGTTATTGATTTACACGGTGTATCATACATGCTTAACCAGTCTGCCACCTGTAAAGCATCTTTATTTAGCTCAGCATCAATGTTTACACGTGAAAGTAGAGCAGGATGCTTGGGAACAGGGCATTCTGTGCCTTGTGTACTCTCTCGCAGTAGCACTCTGAACGCCCCGGCATCATTGCATCTCTGACAAAGTGAAACACAGTAGAAGTGACAGAGAATACCGGGCTACAACTCACCATGGCAACATCAGTGAGAGAAGGGGGGGGGGGGGGCAGCGGGCACGGCTGAGGTTAATGTTGTCTACATTCGACAGCTCACAGCACAATCCCCCTGGAATCAGATGTAGGCAGGTCTAAAATGTAAGGGGCACCCCATAGCAGAAATGGGGTCAAGCCAAACCATTTTAGCACTATTACCGAGGGGGCGGGGGGGGGGGGGGGTGTTGTTATCCAGCTTCTGAAAGTTAACTGGGGTAGGACCCCAGCTGTCCTGTGACTGGTTCAAATGCTGTAAGGCAGGGATGGGCAAGACGACAGTATCTGTTTCTGGATATCAGACCAACATCTGCTCTTAATCATTTCAGTAACCTAGTCGTTTACAATGACATGATCTGGCATTTCTTAGCCACATTCTGTGACATTAAGAGCAGCTGATAAATCTTCTCCTCTCGTAGTATTTTATTGTGCTCTAATTTACAAGTGAATCGGTCATGGTGCATATAGCTAATTAGCTGATTGAGCCAGAGTAACTGGTGGCACCAAAATTCTGCATATACACCGGCACTCTAGGACTGGAGTTGCCCATCCCTTCTATAAGGTCACCATCTACAGCAGCGCTACTCAACTGGCTGCAGTGCCTGCAGGTATTTGCTCCTACCGTGCCCTACACTGCCTCATTTCACTAATTATTTTACCTGCTTGCTTCAGATAATAAGCTAAATCAGGTGGTGTAGTGCACGGTTGAAGCAAACGCCTGCAGACACTGCGGCCCACAGGACGTGGAATTGAGTAGCACTGATCCACAGCAGGGGTCCTCAACCTTATCCAGAAAGGGCTGGTTTGGGTGCAGTGAGCAGTTACACCTGATTCGACTAATCAACCATTAGCATCTTTGCAAAGGAACTTGATTAGTAGTATCAGGTGTGTGACTGCTTGGAACAAAAGCTTGCACCCACACCGGCCCTTTCTGGATATGACTGAGGACCGCATATCAACAGGAAAAGAGGCTGAGCAGAATCTACCAAATAGAAAGTGTGTAAGGTAAGACATTACGCAACATTTATCTGTTAACATACATATTTTTGAGTGGGCTTGCATGGAACTGTGTAGTTTGCCAATATATTTGCTGTAACCCCTGCCGGTGTTACAGTGAATACGTGGATTATCACACACAAAACAAATTTAAAAAAGAAAGTGTTTTTGTACTGAGGCGGTTAGGAAGTAATTAATTTGCCCTTTTAATGTGGCATAGCGTATCAAGGCGCACACAACATTTTTTTGCTTTCTAAATGTTAAATGAGAGAGCGAGAGAAGGACTAGATTGCATTTATAATAACCTCTGAATACAGAATTTTACCTTCCATTGGAAAAATAAAGAATTAAAAATAGATAAAAACAAAATCGAGACGTTGACACAGGTGGGGAACCATACTTGATTTATTCAAGGACCCATTCCCCGTCTGTTTAAATTTTTTAAATCTTATTTTTTATATATGTATATATATTTATGTATTATATATATCTCACTATTTACAAAATCAAATCAACAATTTAGCATGAATAAATACATAAATTATACAAACATAGTTGGTCTAGCTCTTCTGTGGCATATGCATGTGGGTAACCAGCCCAATGTAATTATAAACATCCTCCTCAAACATTTACACTTATCAAAAAGTCCTATGTTAAATAATAATTTACAGTTTATTTGCACAATGCTACAGGGATCTATATAATATCTATATATGGTGTGTGTATATACTGTATCTGTGGTGCTTTGAGTGTCATCACAGGAGAGAATGCCAAGTGGTGTTCAGGTGCTTTTTCAGGTGCTTTTTTTTAATTGTATTTTTTGCTAGCTAAATGTGAAGAGTACAAAATAAAGGAATGAAGTCGTGAAATGAAATGAAGAAATGTCCTGAAATGGGGGCCAACTCCTCGATGACCACACGCAGATACAGGGGTTGGTGAAGTTGCATATGTGTGCGCGTGCATTCCATGTGCGGTGGTGCGTGGTAGCCTATTGGTGGCAGTAGTGAGAACTCTGGATTGTAAAACTGCACGGTGTGTACAAAAAAAAAGACTCCAATAGGACTACAGCTGTGTATATGGACATTAAAAAGATGCAGGGATAGCCTAGTTGGCTAAGCTGCTTGACTGGGACCCAGAAGGTTGGTGATTCAAACCCCAGTGTAACCACAATAGGATCCAAGCAGCTGTGGGCCACTGAGCAAGGCCCATAACCCCACAATGCTCCTGGGGGTATTGCCCCCCTGCTTAGTCAAATCAACTGTAAGTCGCTTTAATGTCTGGAAATGTTGTAATGTTTTAGTAAATTCTGTGTGTTAATACGGTTCTCCATTATCTATTTAATTTATCCTGTACTATATGTTCTCTATTAAGCCATTAATATTTGTATTGTGAAAATGTATACATATAAGTACCCATGCAGACAACAGCACCCTTCATTTGAAAACAGTTTCACAAGTTTGATACATATTGCTATTTGTATATATTAGTTGACATATCCTATGCATTTACTGATGAGGACTGCATCTAGAAGGCAAGGGGGAAAATATGCTGTCAGAGTTATGGCCAGAAATGCAAATATATGTATCTAATTTTAATATTAGAGACAAAAATACTGGCACCCCTTCCTCACATAAATTATTTAACATGCATTCACTTGTTTTTAATTATTTTTCTTTTAGTAAATAAACGTGTCCAATATTTAAAAAATAAAAAGATCAGAATTATTATATATAGGAGTGCTCTAATTACTAACAAATCTTTATAAATTGCTGAGTAGCATTCTTACAAATGACAAAGTGGAATTTCCTTCATCTATCACTGTATATTGACATTGAAATATTGGTTATTATGACAACACATGCTTGTCTTATTTAAGTGTGAGTAATATATTTGGAAAGCTAGTCATATTTCACATAGTTACAATTCTAGTTCCACATGTTTCACATATACTTTACCCCATTCAAAATGAAAACTGCAAGCTCCATGAGATATGAAGATTTGTCCCTGGTGGAATTGAACAGTGTGTGGTGAAAGTGGGGGAAGAGAAAGTTACAAAATGAAGGGGAATCAAGGTAACAGATGCCATGTATGCGATGTAGAAGTAGTGCTGCTACAAAAAAATAACTTTTTAAACATATAAATAAACAAGTACCGGCAATCCTCAAACTCTCGATGGAGAAAAGAGCGATTCTGTGCGAGATCTGACCTCTAAATGCAAAGGTCGACTTTTAACAGTAGGTGTACTCATAGCACAACAACTGTTGATTATTTCCCTCTCGACCAAAATTTCCTTTCCGTATCAACATTATCTGAAATAGTGTGATCCTTGCTAGTGTGTCACTGAATACATGAGCAAGACATTAACTGCAAAGTTTCAAAGTTCCAGGTCGTTATACTGCATGTTGACTGTACCATTTGTGAACGGTGTGACTTCACCGGTCCCCCGGTGTTTCTGTAGCCGGGCAGCGGGGTGGTTTTAGCTGAGTGAAGGAGCCGTGCGTGTGTTGCGCCCCTCGCTCCGAAGGCTCGCCTTCTCCAGCCGTGCTCAGTCCGAGTCGCTCGCGGACCTGCTCCACCCGACGCCAACGGTTCGCTCGAAGAACCCCGAGGCCGCCGTTTCAGTGGCCTCCGAAATCGTCTTGACATTTCTTCCGCACCTGCAGAGATTCACTTTCGCCTCTAGATTTGTTACTGGATCCAACCCAAAAAAATGAATGAATGAATGAATAAATAAATAAATAAATAAAATGTTCCGGAACCTTCCAGTCAGAATAAATACGTGACATGCATAGCATGGTTGCCAGTCGGAAACGACTGTGTCTCCGGCCCTCCCCCCCCCCCCCCCCCCCCTCCCGGTCGCACCCGTAAACCCTACTACGAGTTTCTCCTGGTGTACCAAAGTCTCCCAGGCTCAACGGCGAAGTCGTGTCTCTACACGCTTTCAGTCCAAAAATAACCCCCCCCCAAAAAAAAAAAACAAACGAAACAAAACCGGAATGTTCCTCCCAGGCCCCCTTCCCCAGAGGTCAGAGGTTAGAGCGGGGAGGGGAGGCGGGGGGGGTGGGGGTGCCTCAGATAGACACGGGACACACCAGGACCTTGTCCTCCAGCAGCACACTGACCACCAGGAAGACGAAGTAGAGCAGGAACATGATGAAGCCCAGGAGCTTGCTCATCCTCCACTTGCAGGCCGCGATGGAGATGATGACGAAGAGGAGCATGATGAAGAGGAGGACAATGGCGCAGAAGAGCCCGTTGCTGCTCACCGTCACCGGCTTCATGTTGTTGATGAACGAGTACAGTAGCCATGGGAACGGCAAGCTGGGGGGGGCAGGGGAGGCAGGTGTTAATTCAGGCTTTGTTCTGAGTCCATTTCTGTGCACTGTATTTTGTACACCCCTGATATACAAGAGCAGCCTGTATTTGCTGAATTGGACTACGTATATAAATTATACAGATCTTAGGTCTTATACACACTAGCGCTAAAACTTTTCGAAATCCATTTTGGCTCCTTAAAACCTTCAAATCCACATTATCAGGGATTTCAAAAATGTCTTGAAACCTACCCGTAGAATCGGTTCTCCTTGCGCCATAAATTACGCAGAGTCCCATTGGTGCCACTCGCCAGTTCCACAGGAATTTTACGCATCACATTTGTATTAATTTTGCCCTATTAATCATTATTATTAATCTTATTAATGTCTATTATGGCAGCCGTTCACATTTCAACTTGGAGGGAGGAGGAGGTGCAAACACTTGTCAAATTGATTCACCTTGTTCACTTCTTAACTGTAAACTTTGTTCTGTTTAGCATTGATCAAATCTACCATCAAGAGAATGTGCTGCATGAAGCGCTTTCTACATTTAGAACCCAAATACATTTGAGTAATGTGTATGGACGGGTCAAGGTAGCGGAAACCTCTCAACTAAAACGTTTCCGAAATGTTTCTAAACAAAAACCGCTAGTGTGTACGTAGCCATAACTTTGTGGGCTGACCCCAATTTAGCCCCTGGTCGTAAATATCCCCTTGCTTACCCAACTGTGATGTCAAAGATGTTGGAGCCAACCGAACTGGACACTGCCATGTCCCCAAGCCCCTTCCTGGCCACAATGACACTGGTGATCAGGTCAGGGATGGAGGTCCCAGCTGCTAACATGGTCAATCCCATGACCTCCTCAGTAATCCCTATAGTCTCCCCAACCTGTACATCAAAGGGCACATAAAAGAATAAAATACCAATAATACATTGGAATAAAAACACTTGCCTGTTTTTTCAAGCTGCATCAGGCTCATGGAACACTTCCCTTTCTTAGCCATGTAAAGTTTACAGGACAAGGAACGGGCCATTACAGCCAGGATTACTCAGAATCCTAAATGGATTCTGTGGGACTCACATGCAGTTTGCTAAGTGGTGGCATGATCGGTGAACTAGTTTGCGGAGTCTGCTGGTGAACGGACAGGATTGTGTTTAGTTCTTTAGGTTGTACGCAGTCTTCGTATGTCATGGCAAACAGCCAGGCTCACATAGTATATTTACTCACAGACTACGTAGAGACAGTTGAATCTGCGGATGCTAAAATCACAGTGTGACTTGTGTGACAGGTTGACTTGGTCAGTGGAAACCAAGTGTCGCTAAGAAAAAAACCTGAATGACACCAACCTCCTCTGTAAGTCCACATTATGTACTGTATTTGTCTGTCTGTCTGTAATCACAGGGCTCTTCTGTGTTTTCACAGAAAGAGCCTTTACCTCATGATCCTTCATGTCCGTAATCTAATTTAGCAGGAGGCCTTAGAAGTCAAGCATGAGATTTAATTTCTCACACTGTTGTAGTGAGGCCGTCATGCTAATAGCCTTCTCAGAGAGTAATGAACTCTGGATACAAATATAAAAAGTCGAACAAAATTTTACTTCATAAGAAATATACTGACTGTGATGGGTGTCATGTAAAATACAATACGATTCAAACCCCCAAAAAAAGTAGAACTTAGCTAAAAATAGGAAAATAAATACAACAGGTTTCAAATTTTTCCAAAGTGTGGACGTCATATTTGTTCCCACTCTTACTGTCCATAAAATATTTAGAATATTGATGATAATATTTAATATATGGACACTAAATAAATAGCAGTGCTGCCAATGTCCTGGTTGGCTAATTAAATGGTCTGTTGAGGTTCAGAAACAGCAGGTCTCTCCACCTGCAGTGAACCCCTCCCATATCTGTCAATGTCTGCCATTCTTTTGTCGTCCTTTGTTTATGTGTTTTTTTGTGGATTCCTTTCAATCCATTTTAGGCCCCAGAAACCAGGTGTGGGGACTGCAGCCAATTAGCGAGGTACATTAATCACTGAAAATAAAGCATTTCCAGGAAATGAGTTTAAGTCCCCAGGGCCAGAGCGAGCTCCCCCCTCCCCTTTATATTATGCATGTCAGTTGGGATTGGCGACTGACCCGTGCCACTTTCTGAGAGCAAAGCGTCTTTAAAAAGACTGAGCTGCTTAGACACTATTTCAGGAGCCCACCGCAAATCTCCCCTTCTCAGAACAATTACCGCGGCAACCTCGCAGCGGTGAGAAGAGGGCTGTGGCCACACCTTTTATTTTATTTATTTATTTTTCTTATTTTGACCAGACCCTGTTTTTGTTAACCTGCTGTGTAAGGGTGATTTCCTGTTGACTGTGTAACATTAGCATTTAGCCTTCATCACATTAGCATTGAGCTATAGCTGCTGAGTAAATCATCCCTCCATATTTATTATGCAACTGTAACTACGGCTGTGTAAAATTCATCCGTCAACACGTTGTGGGTGACACATACAAGCAATCACAGCACAGAAATCTGGATGTGTGTTATTTCAAAGACATTGAAACAGTGCATCTGAATCCGGATTCATTTTTATCCAAATAACCACACAATTCCTCCAAAAGCCCTAGTGGCCAGCACATCACACATCATCTTTTCCTCCCCCCTCCCCAATTCACAGAAAAACAGTCACCTGATGTGCCCACCAGACCATCAGATAGGAGAAACCTGCAATCCAGCAGATGGCGCCAAAGAAGGTAACGGGGAAGAACCTCTGAGAGGTCTGCAATACAGAGCAAAACCACAGCAGTTAATAGGTTCTTCATTTCAGCATCTTAAATACAGAGCAGAACCCCAGCTCTGAACAGGTCATTAATTTCAGCATCTTAAATACAGAGCAGGGCCACACCACTGAACAGGTTATTCATTTCAGCATCTTTAATACAGAGCAGAACCCCAGCTCTGAACAGGTTATTAATTTCAGCATCTTAAATACAGAGCAGGGCCACAGTACTGAACAGGTTCTTCATTTCAGCATGTTAAATACCGAGTAGCACCACAGCACTGAACAGGTTACTGATTTCAGCATCTTAAATACAGAGCAGGACCAGTGCACAGAACGGGTCATTCATTTCAGCATCTTACATATAGAGCAGAACCAGAGCAGGGAACAGAGTCATTTCAGCATCTTACTGTACAGTAGAACAACAGCATTAATTTACATCTGAAAGACAGCAAGACCATGCAGTCACACCAGTAGAACCAGACAATTTATTACAATATCTTAATAACAGAGAACAACTTGGTCAAGTAAAGAAAAAAGTATAAAAAAATAACTGGCTGAAATGAAACCGTTTCACAGGGACTTGGTCATGACACACAGACAAATGCAAGCTTTGTGTTTAATCATTAGACAATGCTAAGTGACAAATGTTTACTGAGTCTGCAAACGCCCCTGTCACAATGCAATTCCCTGGTGCTCCGATAAGCCCGCTCACAATGCATTCTGGGTAGCAGACCAGTTCCGAGGTGAGTGGTTTTGCATGCAGATGAGGTCAGCTTCCTGTTTTGCATTCCGCTACGAGCCTCCTCCTCACCTCCGCAGAATCACAATCGCCAAAGAGCCATTGCCCAGATTAGGTACTGAATATCGCAGGTCACATTAGTATCCACATAGTTCATAGACTGCTTGGATTTTTGCCATTGCGGCTATCCACCACCTTTGAGCTAGCTTTGGAAACATAGGAGTTTTTTACATTACATTACATTATTGGAATTTGGCAGACATTCTTATCCAGAGTGACATACAGTTGATTAAACTAAGCAGGAGACAATCCTCCCCTGGAGCAATGCAGGGTTAAGGGCCTTGCTCAAGGGCCCAATGGCTGTGCGGATCTTACTGTGGCTACACCGGGATTAGAACCACCGACCTTGCATGTCCCAGTCATTTACCAGTGGTCATTTACTTTAACCACTACGCTACAGGCCGCCCCATAGTTTTGCTGCTGAAATAGAATAATGTATTACAAACCATACCTACCATACAGTATATTTGCCATCACATGAACAGGCATGTTCATTAAGCAGTGAAAAAGGCATCTATGTAACCACTTACAGTCATGACCCTTAACCACAAGGTCAAGGGGCATCACTGTATACTCGACTTATGTTTGTGCGATACCAAATTGGAAAATTCTACAGCTGTGAAATACGTATATGACTGTGGCCCCCTCTTAGATGGCTGACGTGACCCAGACCATCCCGTCAGTGCTGGGACGGTGAAATGGCGAAATGGTCCGACCCTGAACCCGACCCAGAGAACAGGCAGAACATCCATCACAGGAAGCGAACGTCCGGGTCAGAGGTCAAACCGGTCCTGCTAACGCTATACAAAATGTACCAACGTGGGCCTGCATCTCTACAGCCGGGACCACAATCTCTAGGCCAGATTTTATCAGCTCCCTTTCAATCAATAGCCAAGTTAGGAATCTAGAAAGCAGTGTTTGGATTCTAGCTGCTCTTTTGAGTACTGAAACACAGTGAAAAGCCGTGGATACAGCGGCCCTCTACTGGACTGGAGTTTGAAATCCCTGCCATAGAGTCAGTTGCAGTTGATGGGGGTCTGGGGAGTGTTTTGTGTTCTGGGTGGGGGAGGGGGGGCACTCACGGGTTTGCGGACATCGGGCAGGGTGAGCCACAGAGGCAGAACAATGGGCAGGATCAAGAGGTATGTGCAGCGTTTGCGGTTGGACTCTGGCCAGGCCAAGCTCAGCGGCTGATCCTCTTCCTCCTCGTCATCACCCTGAAAAACGAGAGAGAGGGCACAAGAGCGACGGAGAGAGGGGGGACAGTGAGAGAGAGAGAGAGAGAGAGAGAGAGAGGGTGATGGGGTGACAGAGCACAAGAGCGATGGAGAGAGAGGTGGAGAGAGAGAGAGGGGGCATGGAGACAGTGAGAGAGAGAGAGAGAGAGAGAGAGAGGGGGTGATGGGGTGACAGAGAGAGGGAGCACAAGAGCGAGGGAGAGAGGGGGCACAGAGAGGGAGAGAGCGAGAGAGGATGGGAGGGAGAGACAGGGAGAGAGGTAGGTGTGGGAGAGAGTACATTAGTCCCACGTGTCATAACTTCCGACTCTCAAATAACCTGTCCTGCCAAGAGGGGGCACCCTAATTTAAGAGCCTGGGAGCTTGCACAGCTTTAATTCAGCCATTCTCACAGACTCTTTCTGTTGTGACGTGTTAGCGCTGAGACGAGCGGTGTTTAAAGCGGCGGTGCTGAAGGAGAGGCCGGATGTCACACGCAGCGGTGCGCTCACACAACACAGGAGTGGGAAAACACGCCGCCGTGTCCCAGTGGAGCCGGGGGAGGCAGGGGAAGGGAAGAGAGGAGATTCATTACACCGCACCACAAAGGTTTCCACATGCTCCACACACACACACACACACACACACACACACACACACACGCAGAGACGCACAATTACACACACACACACACACACACACACACACACACAATCACACACACACAATCACAGACACTCGCACATACACAATCACACACACAATCACACACACAATCACACACACACACACACACATACACAATCACATACACGCACACACACACACACACACACACAATCACACACATACACACATACACAATCACACACACGCACACACACATACATACACACACACGCACAATCACATACACACACACAATCACACACACACACACACACAATCACACACACACACACAATCACATACACGCACACACACACAATCTAACACACACACACACACACAATCACACACATACACACATACACAATCACACACACGCACACACACATACACACACACACACACACACAATCACATACACAGGCACAATCACATACACACACAATCACACACACACACACACAATCACATACACACACACACACGCACAATCACATACACACACACACACGCACAATCACATACACACGCACACACACACCCACACACACACGCACCCACAATCACACACACACACGCACAATCACACACACACACACACACATGCACAATCACATATATACACACACACAGGCACACACACACATAAACAGCACCCATCTTTGTTCTTGTCTTGATGCCTTTCCCGGGCCATCATTCAAACCACCTCCCTCTGATTGCGCACCTCCCTGTAACTGTGCACCTCTCTCTCACTGCGCACCTCCCTGCGACTGCGCTCCCACCTCTGACTGAGCACCTCCCTCTGACTGAGCACCTCCCTCTGACTGAGCACCTCCCTCTGACTGCACACCTCTCTCTGACTGCACACCTCTCTCTGACTGCACACCTCTCTCTGACTGCATACCTCCCTCTGACTGAGCACCTCCCTCTGACTGCACTACCCCTCTGACTGTGCACCCCATTCTGACTGCACACCTCCTTGTAACTGCATTTCACATCAAGAGCCATCTGCGACAACCCAGCTTTGGTAAAAAAACCCCCAAAAAACCTGAGACACGTCCCAAACACTTTCTAATGTGGGATTAGTCCTGAAAAAAAAAAACAGCATCCGGGAGCCCGCGACAGGTCCCTTTCCTTACTGCGAATGTTTTTTTGGGGGGATTGCGAGGCGTTGCCCCTTAACGAGCTGTGAATGGCGGCGGTGTGCGCTAGCGGTCGGGTGCGGCACCAGCCCCGCTGATTTTCACACGCTTCCTGATTGCTCTTCAGCGTCACGCTGAAACAGGGAGGCTCGGCGCACAGCCGCGCTTCCAAAAATAAAACCCACCGGCTGACGTCTCGCACACCATTCAAACTCCGCTCCTGCACGCTTCCCAAAATAATCGGGACAATGCGCCATCCAGTAAGAAGTGTCGCAAGCGAGTCCAATATATTACTTCTCTTTCTTTCTTCTCAAAGAAGCTCTTCTATGGTCTCATGAATATTTCATGTAGTACTATGTAGTGTACTGTGTAGAGGAAAATTGGTTGGTAAAATCTGAATTCAAGAGCAAAATGGAAAGCATTTGCATTTCTTCCCCGGCCCGAGTTTGTGTAGTGTGTCATGGTGGAAATCAAAAAGAAATAAGCATCTTGAAAGAATTAATTCATAAGAACATAATAATTCATAGTAAGCAGAAAAGGTTGTTAAGCACATCTTCCCGTCTTTGGGTGACTCAACTACAAACAATTTTGACCTATTGTTATAATGAGAATATGTACTCCCTTGCAGAAAGAATACTACAGTATATTGGAAATACTTTTTGAATTTGAGGGAAATATAAGGTTAAACTTATCTATATCTATATACTGCAATATGTGAAAATGGCAATAGTTTGTAAATTTGCACATCCATAATGAAGTGTTGAAATATGTTTTATCTTAGTAATATATTTTATATCAATGTACTACTGGGGGAAAGGCAGCCGCTCAAAGCTCAGTCTGGTATATTCTAACTGAACCATACCAGGAACTGATTCACCCCATACCAGGAACCGATTCACCCCTGACCAACTCCTCCCCCTTCCTTTCTTCAGTGACCCAGAAAGGTCAATCACTCCCCCTGGGATTTCACACCTCTCCATCCTCCATTTTTCATAATTTAGCAATGAACATCAACAGGGAATTCATCTGGTGATCACCGGGGAAAGAAAGGGACTGGACAATGCAATCACACTGGAGAGGGGCGGGGGGGGGTTGTTATTATGCACAGAACACTGGAGTTAGCTACCAGCACATTCTAGGGGATTCATGCAGAAAGCTGGAGTTAGCTCCCAGCTCATGCTGAGGGGATTTGATCAGAATGCTGGAGTTAGCTCCCTGCCCATTCTGAGGGGATTCGTTCAGAATGGTAGGGTTCGTGACCAGCCCATTCTAAGGGGATTCGATCAGAAAGCTTAGACTGAACTTCCAGCCCATTGTAATCTCATCTCTCACTATAACTGCATGATATTTACAAGGCACACCACCTAACAATGTGCAACTTCCAGGTTCTCCACCATCCAGCCTGGCCATGCAATGGCATACAGTGGTGTCTTTTGCTTTCACGGGAGGGGTTGGGGGGGGTCCCACATCTTTCAGAAATCATATAAAAGAAAATAAAATAAAAGAAAACGGAGCCTTACCGCATCCCCTTCCTGTCCCACGCTGCCGTTCATGGGCGGGGTGACCTCCACCTCCACGTTTGAGCTGTTGGGGAGATTCTTATCTGTGGGAGGAGGACAGAGCTGAGTGATCACAGATACAGCATCATCGCTACTCAACCAATCACAATCCCAGCTTGCAGGCTAGGAGCCAAGAGCCTGGTCTCCGGAGAAGAGGCTGTGTGTGCTCGCATGTGTATGTGTCCGCAGTTCTTTGAGTCTATGAGTACATGCGTGCGCACGCATTCGGTTATATATGCACGCGTGTGTACGTGAGTGCACGTGTGGTTATGTCATGTATGAACGCACGTGTGCAATAGGGAACAAGGTCACCTCTGTGAAAGGTCAGCTTGAGGGATCCCAGCTCTCCTCCCTCTCTCCCCCTCCCTCCTCTTTCCCTCCCTCCTTTTTCCCTCTCTCACACACACACACACAAACCAAAGCAGTGTGCAGAGCAAGCAGTAAATAAAACGCATGACGTGTACCAAAGACATATATCACTCTTCCCCTCTCCCTCCCTCTCTCCTTACGGAGTGGGTTCACAGGTGAGATAGACTGTGTGTGTGCGCACACACACACACACGCACACACACGTGGGGGGTAACCTTTCACTCCCGTCAACTCTCAATTTTTAATCTTTTAATCCGCTGGGGTATACTCGCTTTATTCTTAAAAACTATTTTCTATTCTGTGAGCTCACTCTCACTCAGCAGTGTACACAAACTCAAAACGCAAGAGTAGCCTAGTGAACCCACAGCAGTGAGGCGGTGATACACCGTCCATCAGGATGGTAAAATGTGACCTGCTCTGACATTTGTATTCGCTGTGCATTTTTTAAAAAGCACGGGAAGTAAGATAATCAATAGACTAGCAGGCTACAAGGCAGAGAACTGTCTGAGGAATACTCTAATGCAAGAGATGGGTTCTGGTGAGGTTTCCTGTTTTCCCATTCTAAAAATGGAATAAACATCAACCAACGCCACTCTCAAGCGCTGACCAGAATGACCGGGGATATCCCAAATGTAATTTTTATGGATGCATTTTTGTACTAGCATTTCATCTCCTAATATAAACAAGAATGAATGGTGGACAGACTTAAGTTTACCCTTAAGGGAAATATTCCCAAATATAGAAATGAAATTTGTAATTTCAGAGGGCCATTCACATTTTCAACAACAATTTTAGCAAGATTTGTATCGAGACATTTCTAACTGTAGCCCCTTTGATACGAGGAATATGTGAATGCAACCAACAGAATGTACTATTACTTATTGAAAAGATACTGAAAAGGTATTTGGTCGTATTGATGTCATGAATCACTATCATATGATCCTGTATCATGAAGGGGGGATGGCTGTAATAGATTGGTGGCCTGTCCAGGTTGTATTCCTGCCTCTCGCCAATGCATGCTGGGATAGGCTCCAGCACCCCCCTCGACCCAACCAGGAATAAGCAGGTTAGATAATGGATGGATGTAGGAGGGGGATAGAACATAGAACCTAACGTGGCCTTAGCGCAATTCTGAATGCTAGCTAGGACCAGGCCCGGATCAAACTTCTCGATGAGTACAGAAATAAATTCCTCTAAATTATAACGGTTATAATTAAATAAAAACAGTCTATTTCAAACCAAGTTAAACAACATTTCTCAAATAGTTTAAGTATGCTCTGAATGTATGCTAGCTTACAATGTGATGCTAGTTTACAAACTTTGGCTTGCATAAAAGGCCGGTCAAAAGCGTTTGCTTTCGATAGTTAGTTAGGCCGATGCGAACGAGACGACGCGGTGGGGTGGCAGAGTAAATTTTTGTATATTTTATTAAGCGTAGTTTATATGCATTATATACTACATGGACATGTATTTGTTCACAGTAATTAACATCAGACACAAGCCTGTGATTGATGAAACCTGGCGAGGCCCCATCGGCAGGGAAGGCCCTGGGCTACAGCCCATAATGCCCATTGCTTTAACACGGCCGTGGCTAGGACACAGCCGGGCTAAAACCTTGCATTAGCTGCCGCGCCGAATGTCAGCTGTGGTCGAACAAGAAAGGCAACGGGACGAGATCAAAGCAGCCGGGGGTTTCAATAACGGCCGCGCATCCGGATTCTTTTAAGATGATAATACGGTAAAGTGGGGGCTGTTAGCATAATTAGCCCGCCTTCCCTCCCTTGCTCTCACTCTCAGCCTCTCTTCCTCCCTCCGCCAATACTGTGCCTGTGTGTCCAGCCCCCGGGTTCGCCTGTCTCTTTGAAGCGGACGCTCGCACAAATGAACTGGTCCTTGAATAATGACACTGGCTCACATCTGAGGGCTACGAGACCCATTTAAACTGACACAATTTATGCGACTAAAGGATAAGGGAAAAGTAGGCCATTTATTATAATGTACTGTTGACCATGAGCGGCACGGTGGAGCAGCGGGTAGCACTGTTGCCTCGCAGCATGAAGGTTCCCGGGTTCAAGCCTTTCTGCGTAGGGTTTGCCCCTTCTCCCCGTGTCCGTGTGGGTTTCCCTCCGGAAACTCCGGTTTCCTCCCACAGTCCAAAGACATGCAGGTTAGGCTGACTGGAGAGCCTAAATGCCCATAGGGTTGAGCGTGAGTGAGTGGTGTATGTCTCCTGTGATGGATTGTTGGCTTGTCCAGGGTGCTGGGATAATAGATGGGTGGACTATTGACCAGACACCACGTGGCTACGAAGAGACTCTCACCGGAACGGCTGGGAAGTCCGTTGACCTTCTCGCTGTCCTCCACCTGGCATTTCTTTTTGGCAATCTTGTGCAGGATGGAAGCCTTTTCCCGGAATTTCCCTAAAACACAAAAACATAAGGTATGGAGTCAGGCACTGGTGGAGAATTGCAGATAAGTCTGGGGTGATGGCCTTTCTCATCTTACATAGCACTTCATTTCCAAACAAACAGAGGAGTTTCCATTATTCCTTCTGCCACAAACAGGCCACACGTTCCGCATATCATGTACCGTCACATTCGGCACTTGGGAAAAGCTCACAAAATGGTACCTGCTCAAACAGAGCGGTCTCCTTCATTTCTTTCTGCCACAAATAGGCCTAATATTCAACATTTCACTTACCAATTCCATCACATTAAGCAACTGGGAAAAACGAATTGAATACTACTTAATTACTTTTTTCCACTGCAAACAGACCCCATATACAGTACCACATTTCACTTAGCGTCATATTCAGTTTTTGGGAAAAGAATACCATTACTTGAGAAAGGCTCACAGATTATAAACCGCTGAAACAGAGAGCAGTTTCCTTCATTTTTTCCTGCCACAAACAGGCCAGATGTTCCACATTTCGCAAACTATCAAGTTCCATACGCAGCTGGATATTTACGAAATAAATTCAAGGTAATTGCTAGCATTGCTTGAGGTTAAAACTCCAGCACCCACCTGGGAATCAAAGCTACAACCTCAGGGTTACAAGCACCGCAATTATATCATCATACAAAAAAAAAAGATAAATTAACAAAAAAATAACTTAACCCTTGGTAGCCATTTGGTATCATTTTGGTATCACACATTTTAATCTTCATATACATTTTTCAGTAAGTGTCTGAATTAATGATGGTAATAGTTATGGCCAAACCTCTCCCACATATAAAAACAAAAACATCAAAAGGAAAAACTAAATTACTATGATTAAGTTGGCAGAATAGTCCAGGCACAAACACTCCCCCTAGGAAGAGGACTGAGATTTATGCACTCACTAAACTTAACATTTCTACAGAATGATCCTCCTTCTGTGGAAACAGCAACAAAGCTCAGTTCTTGGCCTGGACTTATGAGAAAATCATCCCAAAACTGGGAGCTTTTTTTATCTCCATTTTCCATGAACTCGAGACATATTCAAACTTTTTTTATGTTTGCCATGAATGTTAGCTAACCATGAAAAGGTACTGCGCAGCTAACAAAAATGGCTGCCGACCAGGAAGGCACAAGAGAAGTAAGCTGACAATCCTTTAGCAGTTATAATTTACTGCACTTCATGAAAGTACTGGGTGTACTCATATAATCCATCAGGACCACTATCAGTGAAGTTGTCTAATATCGCACAAACCTTGGCTAAAATGACCCTGCATTTAAAAAAATTGCGTTGGTTACAAACTGAATGGAATGTTCATTTAAAATAGTTCAGCAGGAACTGTTCACAGCAATCAAGTTCCCCTGTGAATGTTCGCTGTCTTGAACGTCAGATAAAAAATAAATTAAAATAATCTGTAACAATACTTGCTTGGACAGCACAATCACTTCTGAATCTGTTTTTGGTGTCTGAATCTGGCCTTTAGTGTGTGTTTTCACTGTACATCCAGCATATTAAATCCCCCTAGGGTTCAGAGTTCAGATTTCAAATGCAAAATAATATTTTTTTAGGTGATGATTGGCAGGGAAACAAATGATCCAAAAGAAAGCCCAGGACACAGAACACAGAAAGCCATTAGAATAATTCAAACATCTTTATGGCACTATGAGCCTGATCAGGCTCATAACATTACAGTACTATGAGCCTGACCAGGCTCCTCTTAACCTTACAGTACTATGAGCCTGACCAGGCTGCTCTTAACCTTACAGTAGGCACATAGCCTGACCAGGCTGCTCATAACCTTACAGAATGAATCTGATCAAAATACTATGAGCCAGACCAGGTTACTCATAAGTCACCTGTAAAATAAATAACATTCACCTAATGGTACTATGAGCCTGAGCAGGCTGCTTTATAACCGTATGGATATGACACTGCAGAGAATCAAATCTCAAACTGTAGCATCTGCATCCAGAAGAGTGCAGAGTCTGGAACTATGAAACATCTTGTAAGCATGTATTTCATATGCCATACCACTGTTCCTGCAAAGCAACCTATAGCTCCTACACCAATACCTCTTCGCGAGGTATTCTGCTACAAAATACATTTTAGTGTATCCCAATGATTTAAAAACTCTTAACATAGGCAGCACAACAGCAGTCTATGGGGACTAAACTGTGAACCATTTTTCATTTCTTTCACACAAAATGCATTCACTGACAACATCTTTCAAAATTCACGATTAATTTTTTCACTCAAACACTACCACCAGCAAAACTCTACCACACTTTTTGCACATGTTAACATACTGTTTTCAAAACTGTTAAACCTAGTTCAAAACGTTTTTTTTTTAAAAAGCATCTGCAATTAAGTTATTGAACTGGTAACCAATGTAATTAACAAATGTGTTACCTGAGTTGCTTTGTCGATTGAGTTCTGTTAACAATAGGGAGCTGTGACAATCGGGGCTTATATGCCCATCTGGCTACTGGACAATAAATATAGCGCCCTGTCAAATGGAATGCCATGACTCACAGCCACACATGAAATATTACCTCTCTCGACATTGTGACAATACAGGCCATTGTAATAATACATCACTGTGTCTCACTTCTTTGAGCAGGAAAAGTCACCGTTTTAACTTCTCAGTCAATATTTTATTTATTTATTTATTATTTAAGTTATTTGAAATGATTAAAGATACTCCACTACTTGGCCAATCAAACAATTTAAAGCTTCCCATAACTCGGTTTTCACTCAAAAATATTACAGCATTGACTGCGTATGGACCTAAAGTAAAAAATGGCCCAAACAATTGCTGTTTCATTTGCACAATAGGGCAAAACACAAATTTTATCTGAGTTAGACAGCAATTTCACATTTCGACTGTAATACTACCACAGAGTCTTAGCAGACAATGCTAAATTTGCAGAAACTTTGACGGCCATTCCTGAGAAAACATCATGTCACAATGAAGCAGCTGTATACCATTCCCTTTGAGAGGTACCAATATGTCCAGGTAAGATGTCTGTACGTCTAACCTTATCATTGGACAAAGAGCTACAGTGGATGGTCCTGGTCATAACAATGAGTGCAGCAATATCCTCAGATGGACAGCTGTTCCACATACCAGTAATTGGCCCATACAACACTGAGCGTCTGATCTCATTTCTGGGTGACCTCTATGGAAGGCTTGTCCCAGTCAAGGGGTATATGAGGCGAAATGTGCAAGCATTCGTAATCATATGGGATAATTAGGCATTTTACCAATGGTTTGAAGGCCGTCCAAGGATGATGTCACTTTTGCTCCCACTTTACACCATTCCTTAATCCCATAGAGGGAATCATTTTCTTCATGGACGTGGATGGTACGTATATGACCACCGTCCACATGATCAGATGTTCTTCCTGAATGCAATGAATGCTGCATGCCAGGACATATCTGCGGAAGATTGTCTGGGATGGATCAGGCATTCAAATAGGTTTTTTTCCCCATGTGTATATGGCAAGAGAGAATATAAGGTGTAATATAGATGAGAATTTGTGGTCCAATCCAGAGGACCAGGTTGACGAGCATTGATGTACATATTTTTGTATTATAATCTTGGGTTTATGTAAAAAAAAAAAATCCTACAAAAAAAAATTATGCATCAGGTAATGCAAGCTCTTGTTAGTGTTTTCAGATTCAAAGTGATATCTTGTTGGGTTACATCTTTAGCCAGTGTTCTGGTAGAATGAATTGTGTTTTGGTAGTCTTAGTGCATTTTGTGTGTAAGATTATCTGTTGTGCCAAGCTGCGTGTTGGTAAAGAGAACTGTGCTAAGAGTTTTGAAAAAGTGTACTCAGTATTGAGACATAGGTATAATCAATTGTAATTTAATGTCTTATTTAGCTGACACTTTTAGCCAAAGCAACTTACAGTTGATTAACCCAAACGGGTGTGTGGAGCTTATTGTGGCTACACCGGGGCTTGAACCACCAACCTTCCAGGTCGGAGTCATTTACCTTAGCCACTAGGCTATAGTCTGGGATACTCTTTTCCACAGCCGGACATTGACTTTGGCGATTTAGGTTAGATTCCGTGTTTAATGGCACAACAGCAGCGCCCAGCCTGGGAATCTGACCCATGACCTTGCTCACAAACCCAGCTCCCTGACCCGTACGCAGCACAACCGCCCCGGCCTCAGGACTGGTGGGAGGACGTTGGGGTTGCGTGGGAGTTGCCGTTGGCCCGTGATCTACAGCCAGAGATTATAAATAGTGCCGGCTGTCAGTCCCTGCTCAGGGATAATGGTGCGCTAAGCCTGCCCATTGGCTGGCTGGGGAATGACACCGGTGCTGTCATATCCTGGCAGGCTTAGGGAACTTCTAGCACGATCATCTCATTAGCCTTCTCCTCCACTGCCACCTAAGGGGACACGCCTGGCACACAACCCGGCTGAGGGAGAACACAGGTCACATTGGCACTGGCTCTGCGAAAGCAAAGTGTGTGTGTGTGTGTGTGTGTGCATATGTGTGCGTGTGTGTGTGTGTGTGTGTGTATGCGCGTGTGTGTGTGCATGTGTGTGCGTGAATATGTGCATGTGTGTATGCATTTGTGTGTCTGTGTGTGTATGTGTATGCATTTGTGTGCATGTGTGTGTGTACTGTATGTGAGTGTGTGTGTACACAATGTGTCTCTTTCAGCGGATAACCACTTCTTAGGAATGAATAAAGCCAATAGCTAAAGCAATGACTTAAATCAGTTTCTGAATGCACTACACAGACAGCGACAAACCGAAGTCGACTCAGCTGCCGGTCCCCTCACCACCTGCGTCTGCTCAGCAAAAACCTCCGCCCTCTCCCTGCAGTGTAGACACACCAACTCAGCAGTGCTGATCTAGGATCAGTTTTGCATTTCCACTCATAATGGATAAGGTGAGGATATGGGCATGGAGAAACCTGAACCTAGGTCAGCACTCCCGACACAGATGCTTCGCGAATGCGGATGTCTATATCTCCGCGCCCTGATTGTGACCGTCAAGTCGACCTTAGCGGTAGACCTCAAGGTCACAGTAGCGCACAACCAGCAGCCGAGGTCATTTTCCTGCCAATATTTTTCTTGGGGGAGGGGGGTTGGAGTCTCGACTGAGGCCTGCTGTTTTTTCTTGAAATTGCGTGTACCGTCTCTCTCCCCCTCAATGAGCAGGACGGTCCCTCTATCTTCCGTGAGTGCTGAGCCCTGACCCTCTTTTGCGACAGAAAAATCGAAGGCCATTAAGTGGAAAAGGGAATGGACGGGGGGGTGGGGGTGGGGAGGGGGGTTTGCCGTTTGGACAGTGCGATGATGCCTATTACTCCCATTGCAATTTGGAGATGTCAGACTGGACACAGTGGCCTCCCACTACCTAAATCCCTTTAAAGGACTGACCCCCCCCCCCCAGCAGTAAACCACCACTACAGTGCTTGTGGATGCATAGTCAGCTACTGGCAATAAACTACCAAGGCAAAAATGTCCAAGAAGCCTCTTGCTACATGTAGGCACTGTTGCTTTTCCTCACAATTAGCGACCATAATGGTCCGCTTGTAAAAATTCATTTGGATGTGATTGTGACACACTGCCAGACACATAGGCTTCCAACCATATACTGAAGAAAAATATGGACGAGTGCCTGTATTCACCCGCTGACTATCCATGGGCTAGTTCACTGGTGCCACCATGTTGTACAATTTGGAGCCAGAGACTGTGCAGTTGTCACTGAATGCGGCTCCTCCACTAAGCCTGTGAGAGAGTGACTCAACTCGGTGTCACAAACTGTCCCTGACTGGTCCACAAAGTATTGCTGTATTGTCCTTATGGGACATGGGGACATGGGGAGACATTGCAAGAAGAAAAAACATTGCGAAAATGATTGACGTTGTATTTTTACTGTATTGTTACCATTGACTTGAAACAATTGAAAGAGTGGCTGAAACACCTATAAAGCCAAGCCAGGAAATGAGCATAAAAAAATCAAGCCTGTGTTATTCGACTACACTAGCCTCTAATGTGGCAAAGTTTACACGTTATATTTAAATTAGCTGGTGTGGCGTCAAATTGGTGTCTAGTCCTATTGAAAATTTAAGTCTAGAAAAAGTTGCATTTTGAACATGACATAAAAACCCAAAGTAATCTCAAATTGTACTTGATAGTACCAAGTCAAGACATCAATATACTCACCAAGTTTCATGCTGATCGGCCATTGCCAAGCCAGTCAAATGTCTGCTGATAAATCATTAGCAGCCATGTTTTTTAAAGATATGTAGTGATTGATTGGAACCACTGGGTGGGGATATTATAGAGATGTAGTACACAAAATGTCAACCTATTTGGCCAAAAGGTTGAAGAGTTTTGGGCACTTAAACTTATTTGCTTCTTATAACGCTACCTATAGGCAGTATGGCACCAAATTGGCATGTGTCCTCTGAATCAAGCCACTGCACTCCTGTACAAAACTTGGTGAGGATCCAACATTGTGTTCACAAGTTAGAGCTGAAAATGTCCACAACCACAACAATTAATTGACATGTCTTGGGCACACAGTTTACAGCATCAAAAAAAGAAGTGATAACTGTTTTCTGGATTACTCCAGGCATGGTCGGTGCCAAATTTGGTGAAGATTGAATCAATTTTGTAGAACAAGAAGCAAAGAATGTGATTTTGAATGGCAGATTAGCAGGCACAAATTAAATCAGGAATATATTTTGTTTGCCATGTGCAATATTTTGTTTGCCAACAAATCTAGTCCAAAAACCATTTTGATTCTAGGCTACGCGGTTCAGGAGTTATGGACCAAAACATAAATGGTTGTGTTACAGCACCACCATGTGATTCATAGGCATCATTCTGCTTACCTGAGTAGTGGGGGATAGGGCTTAGGAACATATCTCCCAAGATTCATAGCTTTACGATTAACATTTTTTTTTGCTACCCATTCTGTTTTAGCGGAGCAAAATAATTTTAAAAAATGGAACAGAAACAATAGGCCTTCACTGCTTGAACCACTGAAAACAGAACAAAAACATTTTGTACAAATCTAACTAGGTTTTTTCTGGACTTTATTGGATTTTGAGATTTACGCTCTATTGAGTCCTTCCACAGGCCCACTCTATGTGTGAAAAGCAATTTCCACTTCTGTGAAAACCAAGTTGTGGAACACAAACAGCTCAGCAGAGTGGACCACTGTTAAGTGAGGGCACTTTGTCTCAGGATCGAGAAACAAGATCTTGCTCCACAACAACCACCACATGAGCTGGACAGACAGGCAGAAACTGCCAGAGAAATCAAAGGAAGAGGACATTATGAGGCACCCCATAAAACTTTCATTACCTAAAAAGGACTTAAACTCATATCCCTCTCTCTGGCCAAGTTTTGTTCAAATAACCTTGCCACCTGTGCCAACAAAGCAAAACAAATCCAACTTGGTGGCAGTCAGATATATGGACTATAAAATGATGCAATTTTTAAAAAGGGGTTAAAAGAGGTCAGAAACAGTGAAAACAATGTTAGTACTTTGTTGGGGCAGGTGGCTAAATGCTGCACGCCAGCAACTATGATCTGCTTAATGTAGTATAATGACGCCATTGAGATGGATATTTTGGTTTGAATATCAGCACACTAGGATTGTTAGACATGGCAATAAATGTAATCAATCCAACAAACTGAAAGAAATATGTATTTACCTCACTGTTAGAAGTAATAATACCCCTTTTCAATGATATTTCAAGGACAGTAGGGTGTTTTGTCATCCCCTTCATATTATGAGCCGTTGGACAAGGCCTTGCACTTATACAGGGAACAAAAGCATCATCATCCCGTAGTCAATAGTGCTCCCGGACACCTATGATTTTATTCCCCCAAAACTATTCTTAGAAATCCCCCATTTTATATTGACTCCGATACATTTTACCTCTGAACCATTTCCTACATTTGCAGACGCACCACACAACCTGGCAACCATGGCTGTTGCCTGTCTTTTTTTCAGATCCCAAGTCATGATCCATCCGAGGCCACAAGTCTTTCAAATTTCAGTCAGGATCAGGCATCTCAACATAATAGTTCCCTCTCCTCAAAAAATAGTCAGGGTTCAAAACAAATTAAGGGTTACTTTTGAGCAATCACACACCTACACAGGACAAATATCAAATATCTTATCCACAGAACATTCATACAATATAAATCACACTGTAAATAAATAGAAAGGTAATAAGTTAAAAATAGTAACAAATAAAACCAAAAAAACATAACAGTTCAAAAAAATATAGTAACTGATAAAAACATTTATTTGAAAGCAACGCCGGAAAACACGATGGCCATGATTTGCACTTATGTTCGTGAAATCTTGTAGAGAGAAATCAACAACAAAGAAACAAAGAAAAAGCACAAATGGACGAGGAAAGGACAAAAAGAAATAGACTTCACGGAGGAGCTGGAAAAAGGATGCAATTGTGGTGTGAATAATCCAGGGAAATTCTTACCTTCTTCGGTCATTGTGTGATAATATTTTAGCTTTCCATATGTCCCAAGTTCTACAACATCACAGCAAGAGACGAGAGTAAGGTCGCAAGACACAGAAAAGGACAAAAGGTGAACATGAAAAAAGACACATTGAGATCATAGCACAACATACAGTTACCAGGAAAAAGGTCTCTCTCTCTCTCTCTCTCTCTCTCTCTCTCTCTCCCTCCCTCCCCCTCCCTCCCTCCCTCTCTCTCTCTCCCTCTATGAGTTCAGCAACATAAGTGCAAAACATAACATTGGAAATACACACATTAATATGAAAAAGTACAAACCACTTGCACTGTAATTCAAAAAGACTAAAAAAAAAAACAGGAAGCAGTTGTCTTGGATATCACTCTGTCACTGCATGAATTAAGTCCTGAATATAGGCACACTTCACACAAGTGTTAAATGGTGGCAAGCAATCAAGTAGACTGCAGCGTGATGAATACTCTCCTTTCAGAGTTTGCAAGAAAAAATGAAAATTGTAGTTTGATGAATAATCTAAATTCATCCGTGATGCTGGTCACACTTGATGAATCATGCGGTTCATTCAAGTTCAGTCATCAGAAGGTGAAACGCTGAGATGAATTTAGAATAAAAATGAACACCAGATATGCTGGCCAAGCAATGTTCACAGCCAGTCAAAATGAGCTTAAGCAACTGGAAGTCCGGGTCTAAAAAGCAGTTTCACGCCCATCTCCAAACACTGTTGTATGGATGTTTTGGTTTTGGTGAGAGGTCAAGTCTGCATCAGAGTCTGGGTTGAATACAGGTGGGAAATACTTTAATAAACAGTGAAAACATCCGTTCTCAATGCTGGGGAAATATGGATGTTTATTTTTCTAATCTGCTTCACTTCTGTTGAGAGTGATAAAGCACTTAAATACTTATGTGACTCAGGACTCGTCAACAGTCAATATCAAGAAATTGCCAAAAAAAAAGAAAGATAAAATACATTTTGAAAAAATGTTGAACTCAGTTACAGGAAAATAAATAAGTGCTTGGATTGGAGTTGCTTGGATGCCATGGGGGGGTATTGGCTCAGGAGCTGAGAGCAGTTGGAGGGTTGCTGGTTCGATCCTGCCCTGGGTGTGTCACTAACACCTAACTGACGGGCTTGTTGGTGCCTCGCCATTGGTGTGTGAGTGTGTGTGTGAATAGGTGAAAGAGAAACATCAATTGCACTTAAGATAAAGGCTCGATATAAATGCAGACCATTTACCATTAGAATGCCCTGTTGAGTAAACAGAGAATGCCATATTGAGTAAAACAGAGAATGCCCTATTGAGTGAGAGGGTGAATGCCCTGTTGAGTGAGAGGGTGAATGCCCTTTTCAGTGAGAGGGTGAATGCCCTGTTGAGTGAATGCCCTGTTTGGTGAGAGTTGAGAATGTCCTGTGCCTTCACAGGTCAGTAGGGGGTTTGCAGCATCAACTGCCACCAGAAAAAGACACACAGCAAGACCACAGAGAGAGTCAAGCTAAGCACGCTGTTCATTAGGGCCAGTCAAGGAGATACCCATGCATTCACGCTTGCACCCACGCATGCACACAAACACACATATAAACAACACACACACAGACTTATTCTCTGTCACACAAAGGGATACACACACATTTACAAAATATATACACATGCACAAACAGACAAACACGCGTACACACAACACATAGACACGCACACAAACACGCACTCACACACTAGAAAAGTCTTGCTCTGTTTACTGAGGGCTCTGTTTATGACCTTGCCAGCTGACCACTGAGGTTTGTTTGTGAGCTTTGTACAAATTCCTGTCACAGGGTGGAAAGCTTTTAGCATCGATTCTCCCAGAAATCATGGGAGGCAATGGGAAGGCCCACTCACAAGAGCTGAGCATTTTATCAAATGATTTTTCACTTTTTTGCACTCTGTAGTAAAGTGCCCCAGGTGGAGCGCAGACCCAGGCCGTAACAACCCGGAAAGTTCTGGATCAAAAAAGCACAGGCCCCTGCGAGGGATCAATGGAATGTCAGGGTCAGGCTCTGGAGAGGGAGCGACATTCCCAGAGCGACATGTCGTTTGCCCTATCGGCTGCAGAGCATGCGCGCCTGGGGGCGGCTCCTGCCTGATTTCCCACAGCTGCCACTGGTGAGAGAACTCGTTTTGGAACGATTGGTCAGGAAGAGAAATTCAGCGACTATTCTCCACAAATGTCTCAAAGCTCACCTTCTTGGACTATACCTCAATGTTTCTGCTTAATTAAAAAGAACGAAAGCAGAAAAAAAGCCCTTCCCCTCTAAATCCCAAATGGGGAGACGCACATCATCACAGAAGCGCTTCTACTGCAACGTCGCCTACTACCACAGGAATGATAAAATGGCTCGGCGGTAATAAGCGCATCCGATTGGCCGCCCGCCGTGCCGGCGCCCCCCGGCCCCTCCCCCCACAGATAGACAGCAGGACTCTGTCCCTTCAGGCTGCGTCTGTCAGCGGGCGTGGGGGCGGACGGCTAGACTGACAGGCGGGGGCTGAAGGTCAGGGCCCCGCGGACACGGAAACAATTACCCGGATGACCTCGCCGCGTCTGAGCGGGGCTCAGAGAGGGCGGGGCTGCCCGTCGCCGCCGGTAACGAGCGCATCGTCGTTGTCCGCGTCGTCCCGCCCCTCGCCCCCCGCCCGTGACGCCTCGTGCTCTATCAGCCCCTTTTTTAAATTTACCTCTGACCGAAATCGGACTGAAATCTGTACACCAGTACAGAAGGCAGCAGAGCGGATGATTCAAATGTCTTTTCCTTTTTACAGATAAAACTTTATGGTTTATGGTTCCGCATAAAAAAATTATTGTTCGCCAATGTCATTCCATCAGTTTCCAAGGTGCAATTACAATGGACTTGGCCTTAAAAATAAGCGGCGGACATTTTAAAACGTTTCAATGGCATTCCCTGGCTCTGTGCTGGTGGAATAATACTGGATTGCTCACAATCACAATCACAATGTTGTAAGCCACACACTGCACACTGAATCGATTAAGGTTTTGGAGCTCGTAAGCATGTTAACAACCACTCCCCACCCCCTGTCCTTCCCCACTCAGCTCCCCGTGCCCCCACACCCCCGCCCCACAGTCGTGATTATTAAGCCCCATTTAAATCTGCCACAGCTTGGAGAGAAGGAGAGTCAAAGTTATGGTGGAACTTTGAAGACCTGCCTGACAGCCAAGCTGAACAACCAACAAACCACCCAAGCCATCTCCAGTCAGCCAATTAACCAGCCAACCACCCCAAACCCTGTCTCCAGTCAGACAATCAACCAGCCAACCACCCAAAACCCTGTCTCCAGTCAGACAATCAACCAGCCAACCACCCAAAACCCTGTCTCCAGTCAGACAATCAACCAGCCAATCACCAAAAAACCCTGTCTCCAGTCAGTTAACCAATCAACCAGCCAATCACGTAAGCCCCGTCTCCAGTCAGCCAATCACCCAAGTCATGTCTCCAGTCAGCCAATCAAGTAGTCAACCACCCCAAACCCTGTCTCCAGTCAGACAATCAACCAGCCAATCACCCAAGCTCTATCTCCAGTCAGCCAACCAACTAAGCAGCCAACTAAACCCAGTCTTCAATCAGCCAACCGACCAGACAACCAACCAAACCCTGTCTCCAGTCAGCCAAGCAACCAGTCAGCTGACCAAACGGTCAGCCGACCAAACAATCTGCCAAACAAAAGCTAGCCAACCAGTCTGCCAATCAACCAGCCAGGCGACCCTCATCTCCAGCAGCTCAATATTTTATGCGGCTCCTAAGTAATCTTCTTTTAGCTCCACCATGCTGTTTGATGGAAACAGAGATGCTTCGTAGTGACAGCTGAGGAGAGCCAGGGAAGAACGAGCACCGCTCTGGTTACTAAATGACAGTTTTTTTTTTGTAGGGACTGGATCCTATGAAACCCAGCTTAAGGTGCCATTTTAAATGGGACAAGTGTGTGTGTGGGGGGATTTGTAATAATTGGATTTATACTAAGTGAGTCTGTGAAACAGAACAGGGACATACTGTACATCTGGGTTATGCCACTGCACATAATTCAAGTTTTGCATGACTAATGTCCTTTCACAATTACAGTCACTAACTACAATCTTCTCCATCTTGAAGGAGGTGTCCTAACCACTGACTTCTCCCTGAATGTGACTAGCAATCACGTGACCGAGAACGGTTTTCACCGCGAATACCCTGACCTCACATTCCTGGTACAGACCGTCACACAAGCTGGTCGTCTCGATGACTCATCCCCGTACCGTAAAGCCGAACCGTACAGATTGGCCTGGTATCTAGAACCTTCCCTAATATGTCCTCTCTAGGTGTTGTCATTTTCTTCACGTGTTTTAATCTGCAACATTTGCAGAGCCGCGGTGCTCTCTGGCGTGAGCCTCTCACCTCCTCCGCAGGTCTTGAGCGAAAACAAGATGTTGTGAAGCTGGAAAACGAGCAGAGGTACTAACAAGCTCAGTTTCACACTGATTCGAACCAGTCGTTGCACATCTACTGTGAGCGCAATCTTTCGGTTAGCTGTAACAATTCAGTTACTGGAATTAAGGAGTTTGAGAAATGTGATTCCTTCGTCACTACCTCATTGGTCAGCTGTGTTAACAGAACCCGTTTCGCCGTCTTCCATTGGTTCAGCGCTCTGCGGTGTGATCGCAAGGGCCGAGGTCAACAGTGCGTGAAGTCCCCCTCCTCCCATACTGAGACGACCTCAAAATGATTCACACCCTCGCAAATCAGTGCCTGCAGTCCACGGCCATGCTACGCCGAAGGTTTGGAAACCATTTTAGAATGCTGTAAACCTCAAGGTCACCTGTCAAGGTCCCCTTTCCATCCAGTGAGAGTGAGTGGGACGGACTAATGGATGACTTTGCCTCTCTGTTTTTCCCTTCCAAATGCAGAGGATAAAAAAAATAAAATAAATGAAAGTGCTTTCAGAACACTGGTGCCAGGTCAGAGATAGCTTCTAATACATTGATCATGTAGCTGCAAGTTTAAAAAAAGAGGAAGAAGAAAAAAAAAAAACCCAGTCTAAAAATGTTGGTGAATTAATTAGGGAGGCACTCCGTAATTTGACACAGAGATTCTGCAAACAGCCAAATCACAGCTTCTGGCTCAGGGCTTTAAACACAACTCAACAAACCGCAGAGATCTGCAGGAGAGGGGGGGTCGATGAAAGGGGGGATATCCAGCAGACAGACAGCAGGGGGGTTACGGTGAGGGTAGAGCGACACCAAAATTAGAAAGGGAGAGTGCGATGATGCCACAATGCGCAAACCCAAAACACGGCGTTCAAGGAAACGCCGTCATCCTGTCCTACAGGGACAGGGGCTCTTATTTCAGGAAAGGTAAAAAAAATTAAAATAAAACGAGGGGAAGATTTTGGGGAAAAAAAGCCATGTCCAAGCTGAGATGAAGATGGACGCCGTTCAGCAAAAAGGATAAATATAATCACTCACCAGAATCGGCAAACTCTGAGGAGACAGACAGAAAGAAAGACAGGGAGAGAAAGAGAAAGCAAAGAATAAAGAGTGGAGGTAAATAAAGAAAGACAAAGAAAGAAGAGAACGTAAACATTTTGCTAGTAAACAGCATTTCACAGAAAATATGAGGAGAAACAGAAATCCAAAATGGCTGCTGGCTCAAGGTACCTTGTGCTACTTAAAACCAGTAAAGTTATTTTCTCCAAGAAACGTTTTTTTCAAATTCAAGCAAAATGCAGCACCATGTCCATTCAAAATAATAATTAAAACAATGTATGCTTTATGCACCCTGAAAAGCATTAGTTCTTCATGAATATCTTGACCTCTGCAAGGTTAAATGCTGGAGTTCACCAACATTTATTCTGACAACAGTGATGTATCCTACTTGCTTGACCATTTCCCATTTTTTACCCAATGCATCTCAGTGGCCTGGATTTAATAAACAATTTATGCACAACAGTTCAACTTAGAACTAAATGCAAGCTGTCAATTTCCAAAGTTAGTGAATAGTGTGTCAAATTAATTCTGATTAATTGAGGTTGCTTAACTCAGGTCGCTAAACTCGCCAAATTGTGTTATCAAGAAAAATAAATATCAAACCTTGCATTCAACTACCATCGAATGAATATAGGCGAAAGCCAGTTGAGTGTTGGATATTAAACATAAAAAGAAAAGCAGATTTGAATTATGTCTCCTTGCTAATGCTGAAGATACTGTTGGATATGCCACTGTCCTGTCAAACTTGTCTTTATTTGTCGTATCCCTCACACATTTGCATGTTCTTTGAGGAAAGCCAAAAGTACACTGCGTCAGGTCCAGCTATAAACCGTCGCTGAACATCGTAACCTGGCATAACCTGAAATGATAAATCCCATCGTCCTTCACGGACGCGTTAGCTTCGTGCCAAGTTTGTTTGGGCTCTTACGGGCGACCAAACTCGGGTGAGAAAACCCTCTGCTGCGTGTAATTAAGATCGCTAAACGACCGGACTGCTGTAATTACAGTGGCTGTGCGGAGGCTTGCGGCACCATGCTGGGGTGGTGTCACAACGTTGCAGCAAAGCGCTCGCACGCAGGCACGTTGCCCAGTGACATTGAGCAAAGAGCGTCGTTCGAAGGAGGCTCAGAAATCAGTCACACGAGCATTAGTCAGTTTTACTTCTTCACACCCTGTAACAGGACCTCGGTTACTAAAGATGTAGGGTTTTGTTTCTCTGGCTGTGGGTTTTCATTTTAAAAAAAGAACATAGGCCCGAATGATGGAATGAGCTCCCTGCCTCAATCGGGACAAAATCCAATCTTTAACCACAAAACTGAAAACACAAGTAATTAAACTGTGGCGCACATAATGATGATGTCTATGCTCTTTGTATAGTGTTCACTAGCTGTACCTTTGCTAAATGTAAAACTATATTGTGATCAGATGTCCCGTTTATTCCAGCACAGCCGCATATTGTGGCCTTTTCATGTGTCAGACCTATTCTCTGAAAATATACATTTTCCTGTATTCTGGTCGTAGGATATTTTAATGGGGTTTTTCTGATTGCATTGTATACATGGTCCTCAAGGGAATCTGGCCACCCAAACTGTATCCCCCAACCTATCTGCTTCCAAATAATGCTGCATTCCCTATTTCACTCTCGCACCTACAAGATTATCTTGTAAATGTATGCAACTACCACCAGTTTTGACCCTCTTCACACTTGTTCCTGTGTTCGGTCTATACTTCGTTCATGCGGTTGCTCTGGATAAGAGCGTCTGCTAAATGCTTTGTAATGTAATAATGACCTAGCACTGCATCACTGCTTGTTGCCAAAACCTGTATGTCTATACTCAGTGAGCACATTATTAGGTACTTGTGTGGTTATTTGCTTTACTGTTGCCTTCCTGTCAGCTTTGACCAGTTTGGCCCTTCTCCTCTGACCTCTCTCATTAAAAAGGTGTTTTTGCCTGCAGAACTGCTGCTCACTGGATGTTTTTTGTTTTTCGCACCATTCTCTACAAACTCTAGAGACTGCTGTGCATGAAAATCCCAGGAGATCAGCAGTTCTTGAGATACTGGTCTGCCACCTGGTCTGCCACCAACAATCATTCCAAGGTCAAAGTCACTTAGATCACATTTCTTCCCCATTTGGTCTGAAAAGTAGCTGAACCTCTTGACCATGTCTGCATGTTTGTATGGATTTAGTTGCTGCTACATGATTGGCTTATTAAATATTTGCATGGTGCAGGTCTAATAATACCTAATAAACTGCTCAGTGAGTGTATATGCCTTTATGCAACAGCGTCTGTTAAATACCGAAATGTAAATTTCCAACCAGGACTTTCCGGCACTTAACTTCGACTGTGAAGACAGTAGAAATGCACAGTGCGCTCTAAATAAAGACATGCCTTAAGCCAATTGGATAAAAGCCTTTAAATATGCATAAACTTGGGGGCCCCGCCATCGCCATCTTAAGTGCCTGTACCAGGATTGGCTCCAGTGCTTTTTGATCCACTGTTCTACCTGCCTGGCGTTCTGCACTTCTCATCCCGATAGTGCCATGCACTCTGTCGACGTGGAACGTGAGGGGACTGCATTTCCCAGTTCAGACGCTACAAATCCCAGCTCCCCCCCCCGCCCCCAACCCCACCCCGGCCGCCTGTCTCTCGCAAGAGTGCACTTAAGGAGTATTTTTTCAAATGGACTGCACCAATTGACCAGTCTTTCCAATTCCTTGTAATCCTCTCAAGAAAATATAGTGTGCTCCGCTCTAAATCGGCAAATGCAGAACTGTTCGCTGTCTGGGTAGCAAAAAAAAAGGCGAAACCTGTGTGTGTGCCTCTGTGAGTTCTTCTGTGTGTGTGTGTGTGTGTGTGTGTGTGCTCGTGAGTGTGTTTAAGGACGTTTATCCCTTTTCCCTGCATGGTAATACCTCCTTATGCCAACAGCAGTGATTCATAATTGAGTCAGCACACTAGGGTGGATAAAGCATTGAGTAAAGCAGAGAAGATCAGCTTTTACATACATTACAGGCCCGTCCCAGGTGATTATATATGAAAAGAAAATCCCGGCACACTATTCAACCTCTGCACATTCCCAATATAGCAGCTACCAGGAAGCTCATCAATCTTTTAAAGTGTCACGCTGTAATGAAGGCAAGGTAGCTTCAGCAGATTTGCACTGGCTTTCTTCAACTCTTGCTACCACGAAGAATCCAACTTTCTAAATTTGCCGGTGGGCATTTTAGGGTGATTTCCACAGTGTGTGTTATTCCAGGACAAAGGTTTTCCCATCTGTCAGGAATGCAGGAAGATGCAGGGACCAGGATTATCATCAAAATGTGGAAACACATCCTGCGGCCACGGGACCCGGCACACCCAAACGCTTCCTCTCACCGCAGCCGCACAGCATTTCCGCGCTCCACCCTTCATTCTTCATACATGAGTAAAATAACTGCTGTTACCATCGAGGAAGAAGGGAGTTCTCACACATCATGGCCTCCTCTGTATTCACTCCATACTGGACAGCCTGTGTGACATTTCTACGGCCTTTACATTAATAAAACCCTCTACAGACCACTATTGTTCTTTCTCCCCTCTTTTCCGACTCCCACTCTCCATTTCTCTTTCTTCATCTCATCTCTCTTTCTTCTCCTTCTCGATCCTCTCCATCTCCCTTCCTCTCTTTTAGCCCGTCTCTCTCCCTCTCTCCGTCACCTCTCTCTCCATCCATCTCTCTCCCCCTCCTCTCCCCTTGATCTCTCCTCCCCTCCTCCTTCCCTCCCTCCCTCTCTCCCTCTCTCTCTCTCAGGGCTGCAGATGTTGCTCATGGCAGATGGAGGTGGTTGTGAGATGTGTACTCTGCAGCGCTTGAGCAGGAAAGGGGGGCGGTGGGGGGTCCCCAGGGTGGGTTTTTTTGCAGACTTGTGAGCGTGGCAGGTGCCGGCACGCTTCGCCGCCCCGTTTCTCCCGTCCCGAGTCGGCCCACACATGCTCAGTGCACCTGTCCACCCTCCCCCAAATTCATGATGAAGGGTAGAACTCACAGCGCAGAGGTGTGCTTAGCCTACTAGGTCTGTTTATCCTCTGCCTAGAGATGTTAAAGGGCCGTTTGCTAATAGACGGACGCTGCTGATCATGTGCGGCTCGCGACGTGCTATGGAACTGTTGCCCCATATCTCTTCTGAAACCTCCACACAGTGCCCTCAGGCTGCCTGCTCAAACTAAATTGAATTCTGTCTCTTTCCCATTTCCTATTTTTCCCGAATCCTAAAGCTGAGTTCAGATTCCAAAAGGGGTAAATAAGTACACCATCAAAATGGCAAATAAAATCTTTCGGCTATGGAACTTAAAATAAAACGCCAGGAATAAAAACTAAGCAATCTCTCTCCACTTCCAAAGCTTTCCTCTGCCATGGTTTGCAATGTACCCGTATGCAAGTTGGCTTACAAAAATTTGGGGGGCTCTCTCTATTTGGCACATGTGGGGAAGCTGATGCAGCTCCAGAACCCCCTGTTGCCCCTGCTCACTGTAACAGTGCTCGATTCACCACGAGATGTATGCCAGTACAACACTAATGGGCCTTCAGCTGGGATTACAGGATATCAGCACCCTCTTGCACGCAGCCTCACTGAATTAGAATCTTCTAGAAAAAGGTGTGACCCCAGCATACCACACGCGAGGATAAACGCGCATGCCAACAGCAGGCCGGGGGGTCTCTACTGGACATAACCAGTTTGTTCTGGATCCAGTTGGTTTGTGGGTTAAGACCCAACTGGCTTTTTTGGGACCCACCTACTTAGTTGTGGTCCCAGGACCCACAGCAAAATGCAATATGGATACAGATTTCAGACTGAGCAATGTATGTATTTCCTGATGTCAGAACATAAAACCTTTTTTTTTAACTGCTAAGGGAACACTAATAAGGTATTAATGTTAATCAAGCCAGTATCAGCTATCAGTCTGAGAAAACAAGCAGGAGCTCAGGCATGAGACCTGGGAGAGAGATTAATGAATGTTCCCAATTAGCACCAATTAATGATAGCATTAGCCACAGCCAAAACAAACAGGAGTCTTCCACTGGGAAGATATTCTCCTTGATCCCTGCCCTGGGATGCTGTGGATCATAGGGGAGTAGTTGGCCTAACAAAATCTTTGGTTGAAACCCACAGCATACTTTTAGGACTTTTGGCAGTGTTTTTGCATCGAAAATCTGAGCGCAAGCAGAGGGAAGTTTGAGGGAGAACACAGAGATGTTCAGGAGATCATGGGATGGACACATGGACATACTCTCCAAGCGAGAGAACCACACATCTGGAGTATATCTTTGCAGGACAGAAAAGGACATCTATTTAAGAACTGAAGGGATAGTGCTCTCGTATTGAATTGCTCTACTCTCAAAAATTGCAATAACACTATTCTGCATTCCTACGAAAGGGCCTGGGTTTGACTGGGGCCCTTGCTGGGCATTTTTGTTCAATCCCTTCCTTTTGCTAAGTACTTGGCTGGACTTCTCCCAGACACCTTTCTCAGCCTGTAAGCTACATACAAGGGGTGTCTATTATTTATCCGAAAAGGGCTGGCGTGGGTGCAGGTTTCTGTTTTAGCCCAGCACTGACCTCTGGTTTGAACTAATGATGGCCTTCAATCAAGACCTTGAAAAGGACAAGGCAGGTGTGGCGATGCTGGGCTAAAACGAAAAACCTTCACCCAAACCGGCCTTTTCAGATAAGACTGCACACCCCTGCTCTAGACGGAGCAGTAGGATCAGGGGGCACCTTCAGCGCTCTCGTAAATAAGAAGCCAGCACTGTGAGTTACGAGGCGCCCAACACAATCTCATTCCCCTCTGGATGGAACCTGTAAGCAGCCATTAAACCTAAGCGTCAAACTGTGATGTTATCTGGAAAGGGAAACTCGAATGCCCTGCCCACCATACTTTATTCTGCCCTGTGGCTCTTTCGCATCCTCCCTTCTTGTTCTCTTTTTAAAGAGAAACATTTAGAGGGGCAGCCTGTAGCGTAGTGGTTAAGGTAAATGACTGGGACCTGCAAGGTCGGTGGTTCGATCCCCGATGTAGCCGCAATAAGATCCGCACAATAAGATCCGCCGTTGGGCCCTTGAGCAAGGCCCTTAACCCTGCACTGCTCCTGCTTAGTCTAATCAACTGTACGTTGCTCTGGATAAGAGCATCTACCAAATGCCATTAATGTAATGTAGTGCAATGTGTTTACATCACACAATGGGCTGTGAGATTGCCTATGGATAAGTCACTAATGGGGAGACTAGTTTATTAAAGTACAGTTTGGAGAGCCTCAAAACTTTGCTACACGGTTTATGTATGCTCAGTGTTGAATCAACTCTTTCTGAGTACTATGGTCCCTACTGGACTGATATGTACTCTGTAACTGGACATTTTACCGTGTCATGAGTGCAGCTGTCCCAACTCCATAACACAGCTTGGTTCCTGAACCACTGATATTTTTCACATACTGAAAATATGCACAGAATAATGCATTGAAATGATTAGGCCTGTGTCATCACCCTTGTGCCATCTTTTAATGAAACTCCTACCCTCTCAAATATGTGCTCCAACAATAACACCAGGCAAAAGGTAGCAAAATCTAATGAAATGTCATTAACACACGCCACTGACCGTTTTATTTTGTATTAATTTGCTGGCCAATATGGGGCAGAACGATTCCCACCCTTATTTGGAATGTTCTAGATTTGATCTGAGACTGTGGGGCACAGCCCAGCACTGTGCCTTAATGGAAGGAGCCACCCAGTACCCCCATTAATGTACTGTTTTTACATCCAAGGTTTTTAACATGCCCTCAGCTGAGCAGTGAAAGAGTTTAAACTACACGCAACAAGTTCTGTATAACTATGTATGCAATTTGATGGATATCACTATCATTAATATTATATAATCATTTATAAATTTTTTCTTTATTGGTTTTCAGCATACACTTTTTTGTTCTCTTCGCAGTTTTTTTTCAGCCAAAGCAGTCCTAGCCAAACAGCTGGCGCATCTTTTTTCCACTTATTTTTCACCTACAGAGCTGTGGGTGTGTTCTAACGATGGGGAGGGGGTGTGGTCATGGGCGGGGGTCTGGATGGGGGGGGGGTGTGGCAACGGGCGGGGCTCTGTACCTTCGCTCAGTGGGTCCAGCGTGTGGATCATCAGCTGGAAGATGCTGTTCCTCATCAGGCTGTTGTGCAAGGAGGCGGAGCTTCCGCCCCTCTGGAGGCGGGGCTTGGCCTGAAGGAAGAGGGAGGAGACGGCGTCAAAGGCGGGGCCTCGTCCTGCGGACGTCCTTTCCTGTTCGGTGCCAATGAATCTCCCACACTCCTTTTCCTTTTTTTCCCCCTCCTCTTCCACCCACACCGACGGCTCCGGTTATTTATAGTTCGACCCCCCCCCCCCCCCCCCCGCCCCTCACCGCTGCTACCCACACTCGAGTGATGAGGCTCCTTCGTCAGCCCCGTGACGCGGAGCAGCACGGGATCAGGGTGCCAACTGGCATGAAACGACCAGGAATAAACATAGCGAACCCTGGAATAAGCTAATTTATGTAGTGCGAAGGGCTTTTTTAAAGGGATTTTGCCATGCTAAGCGCTGTGGGGGGAGAGACAGAGAGAGCGAGAGAGAGAGAGAGAGAGAGAGAGAGAGACTATCCTTCAGATGTGGCCAAGGTGACTCATCGCGCTCGAGAGGGGAGCCGGAGAAAAGGAAGGGGGGATGATGAGGAGGGAGAGGAAAAGAGGATGGTCATGAAACGTTATGATGAATGAGGGGCGTCGCAACTTCATTACGAAAGGAACACTCCTGGCCTTCCTCTCAGTTTGAGAGCGTCTTGACCTTTAATTAGCTCCATTCGCTGCTGAGAAGGCGGCTTCGCGCAAACGGGTCGGCCGCGAGGGGCTCGTGGCCACTCCTGACGAACGAGAGGGGCGCACAGCGATGAATGCGGTTCACGCCGATGGAAAATTCAAACGGAATCCGAGGGAGCGGGCCCGAAACGGGGCCTGTTTTTCCTGCGTGAACCTGCCCGCCCCCCCCCCACCACCTCGCCGGGCTGGGTTTTCTAAGGTGACCCTCTCAGCGCTGGGCGGTGTCAGGAGCTGTGGCAGACCGCCCCGAATCCTCACACCTCGGAGGGGGCCGGGTGAGGGAGGGGGACGAGGGGTGTTAGCGCGTAGACGGGAGGCAGCTGTTCTAAACAGTCCTGCCACGTGTCTCCCGCTGGGTTTTGGCAGCTCAGTCTGGAGCTGGAGGGGCCCCCGACTGATGATGCTGATTCACACTCCTCTCAGGTGGAAGGGGGGGGGGGGGTTTGAGGCCACATTACAAAAATGTTTCTCTTTGTCTCTCCGTCTCTCTCTCGCTCAGCTCTTTCTCTCCCACCTTCTTAGTCTCTCTCAGCTCTCTCTGGCACTCTGTCACGCTCTCTCTCACGACTGGTAACATGTCAGAAAAGGAATCCCTTTCTTTTCCGATGTTTATCACGCCATTTCTCCTTTTTCCTCCTCTGTCGTCTCACACGTCCCAAACCCGATTCCCCGCTCCAGAATTCTCATGATGCGGCATTCGTTTTTTGCTGGTTCCGTCCCCCGAAATAATTGTGTACTTTTTACATAAAAAGTGATAAAAACCACTCCATCCTTGATAGGTCAAAGCCAAGAGAACACAAAGAAGACTAGAGTAAGCGTTTTCCACGATGCATCTGCTTTGTTCACATGTACAATATATATTATTGATATGCTTCGTAATCTCTTCTGTATCTGGAAAACAAGCTGCAGATATGCACCATTTTTTTAAAGATTCTGTTCCCCAGGAACAGCAAGTTTAACCCGCCTATTACGTTAAGATTTTATGATCGCTTCTATGTTTGGGGTCTTATAAACACACAATTATTGTAATAGAAATACAAATACACAATATGCAAAATGACTAGCCTTTTATCCATAAATTAGAAAAATCTGTGAGAAACCTCTAATTTTAGAGCCTAAGTTTGGCACCTGTATGGGAAAGTGCCACCAGATTCATCTGCACAGAAACCCGAGATAAAAATAAAAATTGTTGTATATTTTCTTACGTTATACAGTTACGGAGGGTTAAGGTATCTTGTTTTGTGCCACACTTTATGCTACATCAGAGGAATGTCGGTAACAACAGAACGAAAATGAACTACAATCTAGGACACAATGCTACAACATAAAAACAAGCACTTTTAACTCTGTGTGGATCTGAATCAGGGACACAGAGATGAGGATTGGACTGATGAGAGTTTTTTTTTTTGGGGGGGACCGGGCATTTTGGAGAGCCCATTCACATGAAACATGTAGACACAGGTATCCAGGTAGAAGGAAAGCCACAGAACCTACCGACAGCTTGTTTTCATCCTCCACGGGCTCTGGGCTCGTCTTCGCAGAGAAAGAAAGGAAGAGAAAAGAAAAGAGACAAAAAGACAACAGATGTGAAGCATGCCGTACGATCAAAGATGAGAAGACAAAACAGACGATACTTTATCGTGATGTGGATGAACAAAAACCACGAACAAAAAAACGCCACAAAATTAAAACAACAACATTATTAACAACAAAAACCGCTAACCGTCGTTGTGGATTTCTAGAGAGCCTTGTCAACATTGTAAAAACCTAAAAAGAAGTATTTTAATATATGTATGAGATAAGACAGTTTCACTCATCAAGATTTGCCAACTGGGTATGAAAATTCCAATTGTCAAGCAAACAGTAACTTAAAACAAGCTAATAAAATACGATATATTATTAGATAAGTCTAATTACAAGACTAAAGCGCTTATTTATTGCAGTGTATGGGCTGAGAGATTGAGATCAGTGCAGAAACATCTTTCTCAGGGTAAGGATATCTTAGCCCAGCTCAGGGGCGACTTTTAATCCGAAAGGCATCTGCTTCTAAGGTTTACTGAAACACACAATACGTTTTATTAATTCCAAGCTTAATAAATGCCATTGCCTGCAGAAATGTCTGGGCCCATGTGCATCATTTTTCGAAAGAATCTGGATCCCTTCTCATGCATTGTTGAACCACCATAATTTAAATTTACTTCATGTAGTCAACTTCCTGATTAGATGTTCAGTAAACAAGAGTGTCACCACTGATTTGAGCCCTGCTGAAAAAAACAGCCCAGGCTAGGTTTTACATTTTTGACATTTTAGTCATTTTGCAGACGCTTTTAATCCAAAGCGACTTACAAGTGCATAGGTCCTTCCACAAATTAAAGCATCACATCCATAACTAAATACACATGAAGTGCTGTTCTAAGCAAAAAATACAGTCATCGTAAGTATTTTTTTTGTTGTTTTTTTTTGTTTTGAAACATCTGGTAGCTGGTTGACCAGTTCAGACCAGCTCCCAGCTGGACATGGTTTGACTAGCTCAAGCTAGGTTTTGAATCAGCTGTTAGCTGGTTGCCCAGCTTCCAGCTCAGACAAGCTACCGGCACTAGCTCGTTGACCAGCTCATACCCAGCTAGACCAGCTTCATGATCAGCTATGTCATGCAGGTCGACCAGCTCATACCCGGCTAGACCAATTTATGACCAGCTGAATTTTCAACCATAGCTGGATTTTACAGTTGAGGTCTGAATCATGTATCTTATTCAAACTCAAATTCTAGTCAGAATTGCGAAACATCATCGAGTACTGTCATAGTTTTCAGCCGTATAGCAGTTCCAACGATTCTAAAGCCTGGAATCTTCCATCACATCATTTCTAAACACAAACAGTGGCATAAGTTCTTTCATCAGCATTTTTCTTCGACAACCTTTACGATGGCAATCATTTCCTGAAAACCTGCTCTCGTAAGGTAAGACAGCAAACTCAAATTCCCAATTTGTGTTCCATTTTTGGAGTTTACAGCTGCAGATGTGTCAACTTGCAATGCACAGGGACGTGTCATATTTAATCATCCTCAGCAGAGATGCTTTATCTCACATAGTGCATGCAATGTGTTTTGATTCACTTCCTTTCCCTGAGATGCCTAAAATATTGGATGTATGTTTGCTGCCTGCTGCTAGAGGCAGGTGTTAACTAATGGCAGAGAGACCGCTCCCTGGCACAAAGGCAGCTGTATGGTAAAGATTATTTAAGACAGAGATATTTTCACAACAACCAAAAAAGCCTCATTCTTCGAAAATAATCTAATCTTCAGACCGGACAGCTGATATAAAAAAGGAAAAAATGAAAACAATACTTACAATTATGGTTAACAGACCTGGGTCAAATACATAATTGTTTTGAATTCAGATACTTGTCTGTGCTTGACTGATCTTGCCTGATGCAATTGAATCAACCAAGAGGACCAGAAGGTGTGTTTGAACTTTTTGAGAGTATTTCCTAGGTTCCAATGCATCAGATAAGCTCAGTAAAGTGTAGAAAAGTATTTGAATCCAAATCAAATACATTTTTGGCCGAAGTCTCAGGTTTAATAAGAATGACTACATTTTTTAAAAATCAAAATGGCTGCCATGGCCCATCCTGTATGCAGGACAGCCCAAGCTAAGACCACCCACGCTCCGCGGAAGGCATCACAGAATGACAGGCTTTTGGAAAGTGTGTTGAGACAGCATTTTGCTTAGCTTAGCCCTGCACATACCTTGCATGGCCTGGATACAGCACCTCTCAAATGCCAAGGGCTACATTTGGCAGTAATTGAGCCCTATTAGTGCTATAAACGGCACAGCTTATGTGCTAGCAAGTCTCCGACGTTCACCTTTAACGGTTTACAGTCTAAAGCCATCACCTTGGCCCGATCATAACCTGTCGCCAGGCTATCTTTCTTTCTTTCCTCTCTATTCTTTTACCCTCTCCTGCAATTATTTCCTCTTTCTACCCCTCTCACAGTATCATTCTCTCTCCTTTTTGTCATCTCCTCCGTCCCTCAATCTCTCTTTGACTCCCTCCCTCTCTCTTTATCTCTGCCATTCTATCTTTACCTCTCTCCCCCACCCCTGCTAATAAAGATGAGCACCTGACTTCTCGAGAGGGTTAAGGAAGGTGAGTTAGGGGAAAGGTGGATTTATGACACACCTACCCCTTACCCTCTAGCTGGAGGTCTCTTCTAGCTACCTATGAGAACTATGAGGCAGAGAACTACAAACATGAGAGCTATGAGCCAGAGAACTACAAACATGAGAGCTACGAGCCAGAGAACTACAAACATTACATACATTACATTATTGGCATTTGGCACACACTCTTATCCAGAGCGATATACAGTTGATTAGACTAAGCAGGAGACAATCCTCCCCTGGAGCAATGCAGGGTTAAGGGCCTTGCTCAAGGACCCAACGGCTGTGTGGATCTTATTGTGGCTACACTGGGATTAGAACCACCGACCTTGCGTGTCCCAGTAATTTACCTTAACCACTATGCTACAGGCCGCCATGATTGCAATGAGCCATAGAACTACTAACAAGATAGGTATGAGGCAGAGAACTACAGACATGAGAGCTATGAGCCAGAGAACTACAAACATGAGAGCTATTAGCAGAAGAGCTAAGAGCAGGAGGTCAGCTATGAACAGGGTGAGCTCTATGAACAGGAGAGCTATGAGCAGGAGGAGAGCTATGAGTAGGGCATCACTTGGACAGCCGCTCAACATACAGAGGAGCGGATTAACGCCGCACTTTCTCTCCTCCTCCTTCAACCCCCTCCATCCTTTTGCCCTCCCCTCGCCCTTCCTCCTTTCCTGGAACGAGTGATGTCACACATATCTCTAGGAAAAATCACGCTGAGATAAGGTCCAGAAAATGCTTCAGCAGCAGCAGCAGACAGGATTGCCACGGTTCCACTTCCTCCAACAGAGAAATAGCTTGTAGAAAAAAAAAAGAATTTTTTTTTTAAAAAAAGCCTGAAAAGTCCAGCTGCCTCCAGTTAAGCTCCAAGTAAATTTATAATGATTAAAAATCCTTTCCATACTGTGTTGCCATGACTCCATCTGTCTCCCACCACAACCGGACGACTATATCATATGGCCATGACAGTCACCCAGAGGTTAAAGCCCATCGAATCCTATTTTTACACTTGCCGATCGGCTTATTATGCCGGTGTATCCACACAGAGGGGCAACATGCCAAATAGGCAAATAGCATGAGCTAAAATCTAAAGCTAAACAGTGGAAACCGCTATGTGGAGACTATTTGTGCCCATATTCCCTTTGTATACGTATGTAGAAATGACTGTTTTCATTACTTCTAACAACTTCTTTGCTTGTGCAGGTTGCTATACTTTAGGGATCATGAACTCCATCAAATCCAAATCCAGCCCTCGTCTTTTTTTTCCCCAGGTAATTAGTTCTACTGATTGGCCTTCACACCTGACTCTCAGGTAAAGGCAGGGTGGAACTCGAGGACCTTGACTTGCTGATTACATTACATTACATTACTTGCTGATCCCTGTTATACTTCAAGGGCTGCCCAATCCTGTTGGTTGTACGTTTTCATTCCAACATCATTTGGCACACATGATTCTGCTAACTAGCAGCTCAATTAAATATCTAGCTGTTTAATGAGGTGTGTTTTGTTAGGGTTGGAATGAAAACCTACAGTACAGTATGGTAGATCTCCATTGTTGGGCAGCTCTGTTCAAAGGAGACAGGTTGATTTCTCTTCAGAATAAATGTGGCTACATATGAGGTAACTGTCCCATCTTATTAAGTCAGAGGAGAACAACTGTCCCAGAAAGGTAACATCAGACCCAGCTCACTAACCATAACATTACAGAACCAAAAATAACTTCCTCTAAAAGTATTACAAGTGTGAAATAGAAACAATGAAGCCTGAAGTTGTGGGATTGGGCGCACACATATCTCCGGTCATGCAACTTCTTCACCAAAATACACTTGCCGGACTCTCAAGTGGATTTCGGTGATGCCGTGGATGTTAATCTCTCTGTTATGTGAGCTGTTATATAAGGTCACATTAGCATAGCTCTTAGCAATGGCTAACACTTAGGACAGGCAGCATGTGTCCTCCATTGATGCCTAACTTCACAAGATTACATTTATAAGTGAAATAAAGCCTTAAAGAGTAAAGAAACACCAGTCTTCCCCCACTTCACAGTTATAAAAGACTCAATCGAACCAGTTGGTAACGAGTCATAGGCCTGTCGTTACTAATGAACTATTAAATATTCAGCACTGTGCAGAAGTCTTAGGCACCCTAGACTTTATTATATATATGTTTATTTTTTTGTGTGTGTTAGTATAATAGAACACATTTGAGATTTATATTCATTTTCCAAAGGATTAAATTTTACAGACATTTTTGTATTTAATTTTAAAAAGGAACATATTACTGCAAGCGATTGACTACTTTTTACTTAAAAACTTGATCAAGGCTGTCTGAGATCAGAAGCAAGGAGCCAACCAAAGTCTGCAAGTTCACCAACATGCTTGGAATAACCTCCCTGCTGATTGTCTTAGCCAACACAGTCCTGCAGTTCTATATCTCAGAGCAGTGATGCAGTTTTAACGCCGAAGGGTGGTCACAAAAAATATTGATTTGATTCAGTTTTTAACTATTCTGCCAAATTACTAAAATGTAATGTAAAATGTACAGTACGTTTATTTAGGACCTTTCATTGAATTATTTTTGAAAGACTCTTATCTGTACAGAATACAGGTGCCTAAGACTTTTGCACAGTACTGTATAACTAAAGAACAATATAGTAAATGGAACTCGAATGGAACAAGGAAAGATTAAAAATGATAAAAAGATTTTTAGCCAGGCTGTCAGCTTGACCAAAGGAGGATGAATGTGCACGGCTTGATTAGATTTTTGTTACTTTTAAAAACAGGACTAATGCGATCTATAAAATGGAGAAAAGAGACATGGCTTTAAAACACAAACAACGTGATTTAGTTTTTTTATTACCTTTAAAGCAATGATCCCTCATCTTCCTTCTAAACAGATTGCCCTGATTCTACTTGATGGTGCAACTGTTTGCAAGGCTTACGCAAGCGAGCAGAGCCATGCTTAGCCTTGCTCTCTCATCTGGCCTCCGCCGGGCGGTATAACTCCCAGGTGACACCGCAACTTATCGATCAAACCATTACACTTAAAGGCCCACTTGCGTTTTCCTGTTTCTATTCTTTTCTTATCATCCTGGAGCTTTCAATTTGTGTTCCATACTGATTCAAGTAAAACAATTGCAATTTTTGGTTATTCTAAAATGATATTGTTTCATTAATGTAGATATAATGGCATGGATTCAAATACTTCACTATAAAGTAGCCATACAAACATGTTTACAGCTAAAAAATAATAATAATGTAGATTTGTAAGTACATCTCAGCCGCATTAGACTTAATCTGCTGTCCCACCTTCTTAACTGATATTCAGGGACAGCTTGGATTTTTGCTCAGGCCTGGTTTGGAACAGCAGTTCTGTAGAGGAATACATCTCTCTTAGTGCCCTGACAAGTTGATTTAAGCTTTGATGGGAATTTCATGAAGAAGTTATGAGGAAGCTCATAACTCCCTGTTATAGAAACCGTCATTTGTTACCCGTTGTTTTGATGTGGACCACGTAGCCTTTACTCAGCAACAGTCTTATAGTATTTCTCGGCAAGTTTATTTCCTTTTTTCCCACCAGTCGTGTCTCTCCTGCTCTCCCTTTTTCATGGATCTGAGTTGGTCTTCAGGGTTCTTCTTTCAAAATGGCGGAGAAGTGTCAGAGACTTTAGGCCGTTTCTTGTCAGTATGAGTTAACAATGTAGAAACACAGCAACCTCCCACAGAACAGGACATTCATGAACTCATAAAATAGCAAGACCGATCTTGTAAAATTCAGCAAAAAAGATGTTCTATAAATAACGCACTTATGAAGAAATCAATATGCCACCTTTTATGTGGTCTAAGATTAACATTGCCATTGGTACTACATTTCCATGCAGGGACAAACATGCTGTTGAACATTGAACTTTCCTTTTCTCTTCAACAAATCCTTGGCAACTACTAGTAAATCACATGTACCCAAAGGCCACTAATGCATCATGTAGACCAACAGCAACTCAGAGAGGGAAAAACAGGCAATTCATTATAGGTACTATACAGTCTGGTGTATAGAGTCATTGGAGTCATTATTAGCCTGGTCTGTATCTCACCAACACAAAGTCTATGGGGCACTGAGAGAATGGTCTAGAGTAATTATTTTTAAAAGGCACATTTGATTGTAGCTATTAGGTCACAGGAGCTGTAGCTACATAAGGGTCCCTCAGTGTGCGTCCACAAAGCACCGCTATTATGTCGTTGACCTGATTCCAGTCTCCAAAAATGCCGGTGTTAAATTGGAGGCGATGTGGTAAATCGCGGCTATTACCGCCTCCTGATCAATAAATAAGTTGCGTCCCTGAAAGACTGCGAGCTACGAACAGCGATTACCGTCGCGACCTTCTCGGCTCGTGAATCGGTTAACTTCCTGTTCGGGAAGGGCGTAAAGACGCTGCCTCCCGAGGGACCAAAGTGGCAGGGAGCACCATTTTGATAGATAGATCATTACATTTACATAGAGCTTTTCTAGACACTCAAAGCGCTTAGAGTGATGAGGGGGAAACTCGATCACCACCACCTGGTGGGTTTGGCTTTACTGTAGGCAATGGACCAGCCGAATGAAATAAATATGATCACCCTCTAACATAGTGCTGTTTTTATGTCAATTCATTTCTTTTTCTGTTGCAGAAGGGGGGTGGGCTGGTTATGCAATGAAATTTCACCGACCCAATAAAGTGGGAAATTATTCAAAATGAAAATATGCATTATGTATGGACTGGGAAATTTAGCTACCCATAGCGTGCTCAGCAAGCGTCTCTAGTGCTTAGTTCTCATTGGATCATGATATGTTGTCACTTTCTGTGTGCCTAGAACTGACAACACTTTTTTCATTGCGTTGTCGGTTTTTCAAGCCCCTACAGTACTGTGTGGCACATATTTGCCTGATTGGGTTGCCAGATTTGTGGGAATCAGCACTGAGCTGTTTGACAAGCAATCAAGGAACAAAGCAAGAGCCATCTCATGACTGCAACTACTCACTTATGGAAGTATAATTTACTGCAATATATTACAAATGCCGATTTATATAACTTACATAACATATAATCATCCATATATCACTACAGTTTATTTAAGCAACATACATTCACCGAGCACCTTATTAGGAACATTTTCACTTATTTACACCTACTTATTCATGCGATTATCTAATCAGCCAATTGTGTGGCAGCAGTGCAATGCATACAATCATGTAGATACGGGTCAGGAGCTTCAGTTAATGTTCACATCAACCATCAGAATGGGGAAAAACTGTGATCCAAGTGACTTTGACCGTGGAATAATTGTTGGTGACAGACAGGGTGGTTTGAGTATCTCAGAAACTGCTGATCACGCACACTAGTCTCTAGAGTTTGCAAAGAATTGTGCAAAAAACTAAAAAGCATCCAGTGAGCAGCAGTTCGGCAGACAGAAATGCCTTGTTAATGAGAGACGTCAGAGGAGAATGGCCAGACTGGTCAAAGCTGACAGGAAGGTGACAGTAACGCAGATAACCACACATTCCAACAGTGGTAAGCATCTCTGAAAACACAACGCATCATAACTCTAAGTTGATAGGCTACAGCAGTAGAAGTCTAAAAAATAAGTCAAATAAATACCTAATAAAGTGCTCACTGAGTGTGTATATATGATATAAATTGGAGGAGAAAGAAACTGGTTCAGAAAGTAAAAATCCACCCCAGTATTTTGTTCCAATGAACTGGATTTGCTAATTAGCACAATTCTTCAGCCAACTTAGCCAACTAATTAGTGAAATCACCCGGCTGAGTTTGTGGGTGGATGAAACATATGGCAGGACTTCTAATTTCTGACGCCTGGACTTTACACTTATGTACAGAAAAACCCCCACTATAATGCAATAAATGGGGTCTAAAAAATGTAAATGGTTAAAATGCAGGGTAGTGTTATTGTGAAATCGTCCAGTTACTGTGTGAAAGAAACGAAAAACATTACACGACTGATATTTAACGACCAATTTTTACAAACAAAATGTGCGCATGACCAATATAACCATACATTAAACCAAAAACACTGATACAGAAGCAAAATACTGTAGCACTAATTACCATACTAAAGGAGCGCTACTGGGTGCGTTATAGAAACTTTTACTCAGCTCGATAGCAGTCGTCTGGCAGTCGGAGGGTTGCCGGTTCGATCCCGGCCTGGGTGTGTCAAAGCGTCCCTGAGCAAGACACCTACCCCCTAAATGCTCCCGTCGAGCTGGTTGGTGCCTTCCATGGTAGGCAATCGCTGTTGGTGTATGAGTGTGTGTGTGGATGGGCGAATGAGAAGCATTCATTGTACAGCTCTTTGGATAAAGGCGCTATATAACTGCAGGCATTTACCCTTTTTTGCCCATCCTTGTAAAGTTAAGAATGCTTTGCAGCTGGAGAATTTTCACACTTGACGGCAGAGGACGGGAGCCAAGCAACGATGGCATTATATCTGAATTCTCATAATCGCAGGATGAGTAATCGCAGCTTTCTACTGTATGTTCATTATTTTCCTTTTCTGTAAAGAGGGGCAAAGAGCACCAGATTCTTTCTTCGCTGCTCCCACACACCTACATCGCTAAAGGAAAGATTTGGAAATCCCTTTAAAAATAAACAGTGCGCTGCACTCACATTTATCATTGAAGCTCATTTATTATCTTCAATCCGTGCGACTATTTTTAGGCCACACGCTGCACTTTAGCCCTCCGCTCTGCACAGTACATAACCGAGGAGGTTTTATGGATGCTCTTGTATTCTTGTATATTTTATTTCCTGTGGCTGTGTGTCATTAGCCTGTCAGCAAATCCAATTTCAGGTGACGGGGGTTGATGGTGACTGAATGACTGATGTTCCCAAATGTAGAGGATCTGAAAAGATCACAGGGGGAAGTGACAGGGCCAAAAAAAATCAATGACAGATGAGGGGGGGAGAGGTTGGATGTGAAGGATGTGAAGTTTTGGAAAACCTGAATGGGTACTCCAATGTTCATATGACATTGATGTTGACAAATTTAGTTATTTTTGTATTTACTTTGGGAGGTGGGGTTTGATTTAATTGCAAGCATCTGGCAACACTGCTACTGGAATCAGCTTGGCCGCGAGTAGCTTTTTCGATCGGCCATTCTGCATATCTGACCCGGCTGTGACATCGCATTTCACTGCGGCTGTCAATCTCAGGGCCACGCGACCCCGGTCGCCTCCGTTCTGTCTGGCAGCCCTAAAACTAAAAGTCATGAGCCAACAAACTGCTTATGAAACCAACTCAGAAGGCGATTTCGTGTACTATGAACTTTAAAACGTCTGCTGGGTGCTGAATGCTGCAGTGGTGTCCGATGCCACTAATCTTGAGTACGGAGTCCAAAGAAACAAAATCGATCTGCTAACCACTTGTGAAGCTGGAAACAGACATTTAATCTTGGAAACAGACTGGAAATCTGTTTGCAGTCAATTTCATGATGTACAGTAAAAAAACTATTCCACAAAGGAGAAACCAGACCAGAATTTAACCTTATATTCGGTATCAGAGCAGGGCTTGGGTCTTAACACTTCTCCAGCATCATTAGACCATTATCCTCCCGCCACTTACAAACACACAAACCAATAAATCTGGAGGGGTTCTGTTACCGCATTTCAGTGAAAGGAAACATTCACTGAAATGGTGGCAAGTAAAATTTGTGTCAATTTAATGTGAACTCCTGTGCTTAAACGGACGAGGCTGTGCTGTTCTGACACGACTGCTCAGCACGAGCTGAAAGCCCCGCCCCCCGATCACACAGGCTGTCGCTTTACGTCTGAAACGGCATCCTGGGACGGATCTGAGACACGAGCTCGGGAATCTTCAACGCTCCAGTCACCACCCGACTGGTTCTGCCGTCAAAAACGCATCATTCCTGTACAGATTTTTCTCTTTAAATTACCTGGCTATCGTAGACTGATATAATATGGGGGACATTTTCACTCGTACTGTGAAACTTTCAATTCTCAAACCTCCAATTATTGTGTATCTCCCAGCCTGCCAACCCCGTCTGAAAGCTGACTGCTAAATAAAAAAACGCCTTTTTTCTTCTTTTGTTTTGTTGTGTGTGCCCAGCAGAACAGTCTTGAGAAATACACCCGCCCTTCCCCCACACCATAAAAAAAAGGAAAAACTCAAGTCGTCCAGTTGTTAATTAGTAGCCCCTGTGTTTGATAGCAGGCAGAACTAATTACAGGATCTGCCAGGAAGCTGATTTCCCTCCAGAGCCCTGAGAACCACCGCCCACAATGTCCACGGTAGTCCCTGTCCCAGCATCCCTCACTTCCAGCTCTCCTACACCAAAGGCAGAGTCGCTAAAACACAGAGACAAATACACTTTCTGATCTTTCAACCTCAGCTGTTTCTCCTTCCTACCAGACCTGGGTCAAATATGTAATTGTTTTGGATTCTTTTCTGCATTTTACTGAGCTTGTCTGGTGTATTGTAACCTACAAAATACTCTCAAAAAGTGCAAACCCCGGTCTTCTGGTCTTCTTGGCTGGCTCAATTGCACCGGGCAGGATCAATCAAGTGCAGAAAAGTATTTGAATCCGAAACAATTACACATTTCACCCAGGTCTCCTCCCCACAGCCAAACACACTTATAAATATTAGGTCAACACTTTGGACCGCAACTGCATTCTGAAATCCTTTTTAGCCAAAAAAAAAAAATCTCACATGCCGCTCTCCTAAATCCTGATGTGCTTTCTTTTAAATTATTAGTACAAAGAAAACCCTTGTATCAACCTTCAGTGACCTTCAACATAACTAAGGTTTACTGTACATTGTGCCCTCTACTCAAACTCTAACTCTAACAAATGAGGGGCAGAAATTTGTTTTGTTTTGGATTCAAATTCAAATTGAGCCTACCAAGAGGACCAGAAGGTGGGGCTTGCACTTGTTGAGAGCATTTCATAGGGACCAGACAAGCTCAGTAAAGCGTAGAAAAGTATTTGAATCAAAAACAATCCCAGGTCTGCCTCTTGCACACACCAGGAGCTCGATCATGGACTTATGAAGAGGCTGCTGGCTTAGCTGAGCTCAGTTTGGGGGGGGGGGTAAAGAAATTAATCTGCAGACAGGCTGCTGCTGACATTCCAAAATCACCCCCAGCTAGGAGGATTATCACAACAATATATTAATTATACCAACGCAAGGCCGAGTCTGGATGCCACGCCACGTTTTATGGTCTTAGGCAAGCCCTGAAGGAGCTGCTATAATTGCTTTTTAACCTTGTCCTTCCCTGAAGATTACAGTTTTTTTTTTCATCATAAGTCTGAAAACGGCCTCATTTATTATGGAAATAATGGACTGAGGAGGCCCGGCTGTAGGCTCCAGGGAAAACGCCAAAGCTTTCAGCCAGTTCTCCGCACTGCTCTGGGTTACGAAATATTTTGGATATCGCAATGTCAAACGTTTATTTATTCCCCGCGGGTGACGCGCGCCACCCTCTGTGAAACCGAGCGGTCGTTTCTCCACCTGTCAGTCAGAAGCCCCGTCGTCTACGGCGACCAGCTGCCGGCGCCTTTCCGTCGAGGAAGGTCCGCTGAGCAAGGTCGCTTTCCAAGGTCGCCTTTCCGACAGGGAGCTGCAATGTCAAATCTTCCGCCTGTTCCCGATGAGGAAGCTTGTCATTTTCCAAAACACGGACCAAAAGCCCCCAAGGGGCTGGCGGTCGAGGGTGTTGGGGGTTTTGCGGGGGTAGAGCTAAGAACTACCTGAAAAGCATCAACAGTGTGGGGAAAAAAAGCTCCTTTCATTTCATAAACACAGCGGTGTGATTCTTAAAGAGGAAGGTGGCTTGGGGAAGGTTATATCTATGTGTGAGAAGCTCAGTAAACTGGGAGTAATGATAGCGGGGGGGAAAATAACTGCCTTTCAGATTACTCTCGGTCACAATGGATTTATTTCCTCCGACAGTTTGCTGTCAGCCCTCTCTATCATTTCATCTCTGCTGCCGCTTTGCGCTGCTGCCGCTTTGTCAGGGCCCGGTGCATCTCCAGACTGGCCAGAGTCAAAGACTCACAGACTCACAGAGTCAAAGACTCACAGACTCACAGAGTCAAAGACTCACAGAGTCACAGAGTCAAAGACTCACAGAGTCACAGAGTTAAAGACTCACAGAGTCACAGAGTTAAAGACTCACAGAGTCACAGAGTTAAAGACTCACAGCCAGACTCACAGACTCACAGAGTCAAAGACTCACAGCCACAGACTCACAGACTCACAGAGTCAAAGACTCACAGCCACAGACTCACAGACTCACAGAATCACAGAGTCACAGCCACAGACTCACAGACTCACAGAGTCAAAGAGTCACAGCCACAGACTCACAGAGTCAGAGTCACAGCCACAGACTCACAGAGTCAAGGAGTCACAGCCACAGACTCACAGACTCACAGAGTCAAAGAGTCACAGCCACAGACTAACAGAGTCAAAGAGTCACAGCCACAGACTCACAGACTCACAGAGTCAAAGAGTCACAGCTACAGACTCACAGACTCACAGAGTCAAAGAGTCAAAGAGTCACAGCCACAGGCTCACAGAGCAACAGCCTCACATACTCACAGAGCCACAAACTCATAGAGTCACAAACTCACAGAGTCAAATACTCACAGCCACAGACTCACAGTCATAGAGTCAACGAGTCACAGCCACATACTCACAGAGCAACAGCCTCACATACTCACAGAGCCACAGACTCACAGAGCCACAAACTCACAGAGTCAAAGACTCACAGCCACAGACTCACATACTCACAGTCATAGAGTCAAAGACTCACAGCCACAGACTCAGAATCACAGAGTCACAGAGTCAAAGAGTCACAGCCACAGACTCACAGAGCCACAGACTCACAGAGTCACAGCCACAGACTCACAGAGCCACAGACTCACAGTCACAGAGAGATACAGGGAGAGAAGCAGAGTTCTAGAACCTTCTCTTTGTTGTGTAATGATGTCCAGAACAATACAGAGAGAGTGCGAAAGAGAGTGAGAGAAAGAAAGTGAGAGAGAGAGAGAGAGAGAGAGAGAGCTCTGGCCTCACACTGGCCGTAACAGCATGCCTTAAAGTGGGTCTAAAGCGGCTGAACCTTGTCATTCTCATAATTAGCCGTTCCAGACCTCGGCAGGGTCACTTGATTGCAATCAGGCAACAGCAGCGGCTCAAGCTCTTATGTTGTTATTTTTTGTCCTTGAGACCCAGTGACAGAAACCAAGCCAATCCAATCCCCTGGGCCCTGCCAGCTGGGAACAGAACGAAGCTCAGGGGGACCAAATTCCAGGCTGTGTCTTTTACAGAGCGATTGCACTCACCGTTTCAGCCTGGGCCTGCCTACTACATTTATTTTTGCTGTTAAATTGATACATTTCTGGGCGTCAACAATTTTCCAAATTGATATCTTGATCTATATGATGTACAGGTACCTCCAAAAGGATACTCCGACATCAAGATTCAGGCGGGGCCAGAGCGGACTGCAAAAAGCAGAACACGCTTTTCCACCAGTTTTTTTTTTTTTTGCTAAAATTATATTTTTTCAAAATTGAATGGATGGGATTAAATGAATGGATTGGATTAAATATTTCACATTAAAGTAGGCATGCAAACAAGCTGAATGTTATCGAAAGTGTAATTACCCCTTAAACTGGATTTACATAAAAGGTAGGTGTTCTGATCAGCTGAGTTTCAGTTCTGTATCTTAGTCGCATTACTTTACTTCGCTGAGTAAACCACCCTTCGCCAAGCTGCTTATTTTACGGTTTGCATACTCTCTGTTTATTTTACAGTTTACACACTCTACCCCTCTGTGTATTTTACAGTTTACACAATCTACCCTCTGTTTAATTTAGTGTACACACTCAACCCGATGCTTATTTACAGTTTACACACTTTACCCTCCTTGTATTTTAGCTTACATACTCAGTGCTTACCCTCTGCTTATTTACAGTTTACACGCTCTCGGCATTAACATGTCCAGATTTTAAGGAGAGCAACATGAGAAAGCATCTAGCGGCCCTCGATTTTTTTTTTCCTTTTTCCTCCAGCAGCCTCATACATTAGCTATTAACAAAGCTTTAAAATAGTCCCCCGGATCGATAGTGTTTCATATTTCACCTTCCCACCAGCATTTCACCTTGAAGCTCCATTTTCCTCGAGAGCCCTGGGGGCTATAAAAGTGTCCAGGGGAACAGGATTGCCTTACAGACCTCTGACGAAGCGACACAGTCCGAGCAGGAGGGTGGGCTTGACCCAGTGACCTTCACGGCCTGCCCAGTACGAAAACAACCAAACGGTGAAAGAGAAGATACAAAGGGAATGGCAGCAGACGCGCACTCAAGGCGGGCGTTAGATAACGTCCGCCGACTTAACGCTTTTTTTCTCTTAGCCACCGACGTTCGCTGACGTTGGCCAACAGTTTCAAAAGGCAGACGCTCGGCAAACAAATATGGCTGCCAAAGGGGAAGACACCAAGTAAACTGCCAATAATTTGACAGTTGCAATATATTTTAATGGCGGCACGGATGGTGCAGTGGGTAGCACTGCCGCCTCACAGCAAGGAGGTCCTGGGTTTGAATCCCCGTCGGCCGGGGCCTCTCTGTGCGGAGTTTGCATGTTCTCCCCGTGTCTGCGTGGGTTTCCTCCGGGTACTCCGGTTTCCTCCCACAGTCCAAAGACATGCAGGTTAGGCTGATTGGAGAGTCTAAATTGCCCATAGGTATGAGTGTGTGAGTGAATGGTGTGTGTGCCCTGCGATGGACTGGCGACCTGTCCAGGGTGTATTCCTGCCTTTCGCCCAATGTATGCTGGGATAGGCTCCAGCCCCCCTGCGACCCTGTTCAGGATAAGCGGGTTAAGATAATGGATGGATGGAATATATTTTAATGAATGCCCTTATTTTTTTCTATATTTACAAATTCACAGTGAAAACTGTTCCTCATCCCTGACTAGTTTTCCATTAACAAGGTGAAATCATGGCTGTCTTGGTTTATGTGCACAGATTATGAGCTGAGCAATGGAATTGCTTGGAAAGACACTTTTACATTTATAAATAAATTTAAAAAACACAAGCAATACTCAGGCAGTTAGGAGTATTATGAACACATGCATGTGTTCACATGTACATGCACACTTCAATTTACTTTAATTTTTTATAGATACATTGTCACAAAGATGCTGTACAGAGAAAACAGAAAAAGGAAAATTAGCCAAAAACCAGGATCCCCAAAATGTAAGCAAGTGAGGTTACAAAATGGGAAGAAAAACACTTGTGTGCGTCTTGTTATGACCACAAAATGGCATTGGCTCAGGCAAAGTAACAGCAATACTGTGCCACTTGTATCCCTTCTGTATTGCCAAAGGGATTTTAATCCACCATTATTCCCATGAACAAAATCTCAGATTGCCTCAGATCATTTTCAACACAATTATTTTAGGGAGCTTACTAGCTGTAATTGAATTGAATCCAAAGAGCTTTAGACTGCAGGTAATGTCCCGAAACATGGGACACAATCTCTGTGGACTCATCAGGCGGGTACCTCCCAGGGTTACCTCGAACGGCATTTCTTTTGGATTCCTGCGTTTGACTGACCTTGACCGGTGTACTGGAACAAATGAAATGATCCCGAAAGCATAAACCCCACCAATTTGCTCCTTCTTGCAGGCTCAAACGCATCAGGCAAGATCAATAGAGCACAGAAAAGTATTTACAATACATTACATTTTACGTAGCAGGCACTTTTATCCCAAGCGATGTACAGAAAGGTGCACATCAAGGTCGTTAGAACAAACAGCAGAGAATTAGAAGGTTCGGTCTACGTTCTGAGATATTGAGCTTCAATGAGCTTCAATGATTCCCGGGAATAGAGTATTTTTGTAAAAAAACTCCACACATGTATTTAGTGCCCGATAAACAACACATTCATGACACAAACAAATTTTTTCAAAAATGTCACTTAGAATCACACAATTCTTAGCTCACAAATCCACAAAGGCAGTTGTACAGCCATTTGAATCTGAAACAAATTCTATTAGAACCCAGGTCTGACTGCAGCTCGTGTCAAACGCCTCAGCCCTCCCGTGCTAGCTTTTAACTGCCGCTCTCCTGCAGGCTGCCGCGCATCAGATAAGGACCGGCTGCAAGAGCCGGCATGCCCTGTACGCCGCGGCGCTAATTAATTCCCCGGTCCCCGGAGAGGAAGCGGGTCCCGGGAGGGTTTTCCGCCGCACGCTGAGCTTCCTGCGGCCCCAGCTGAGAACTCCCACCTGCCCTCACCTGAGCGCCGCCCGCCCGCCCCGCACGCTCTCCACCGCGCCGCGCGGCCTAGGGCCGAGGCCGTGCCGTTGAACGCTGAACGCTGCTGATAAAGGAGCGCGGCTCCCGTTTGAAAACAAGCGCTTTGTGTTCAGGGGTCTGGTGTTCATGAAAGCTGTTTATTACCGTGTGCGTATGTGTGAAATACATATGCGCGCGTGAGTGCCTGCGCACACACGTACATGTGCACCAGCACACACACACATGCACACATACACACGTGCACACATACACATGTGCACCAGCACACACACACACACATGCACACATACACATGTGCACCAGCACACATGCACACATACACATGTGCACCAGCACACACACATGCACCCTCGTGCACAAGCATGCACACACACACACATGCTCACACACACATGTGCGCCAGCACACACACACATGCACACTTGTGCACAAGCATGCACACACACACACACACACACTCACATGCACACACACACGAGCACCAGCACACACACACGCTCACAGGCACACCCACACACATTACATTACATTTTACTTAGCAGACACTTTTCTCCAAAGCGACGTACAAAAAAGTGCATATCAAGGCCACAGAACAAACAACAGAACAGGTCACATATGATCAGTTGTACAGCCGTGAACATAAGTATAGTACACAGGGTGGGCCAAGTCTGAAAGTAATAAGGCCAGGAACTGCAGTACCGAGACAAATACACAATACACAAACACACACACACACACACACACACACACACACACACACACTTCAAAGGAACAGGTCAGCTCTTTTCACACTCTCTTGCTCTCCCTGCCTGTCTAAACTGAGCTCAAACTGCTGTAGCTGTCCCTGGTGCTGAAACACACACATTCACAGTCACACAGCAGCATAGCACACTGGACTCAACTCTGTGTGGAATTACCGCTGTCTTTTTTAACCTAGAGGGAGGCTACACATAGTCTGTTTCCACCTTCCTGTAGCAGAGGGGTTTTTTTCCCGGTTGTCCTGGATGCATTCATATGAACGTGTCTGGCTATGTGGTACCTTTGGCCTGTATGGAGTCTGGCATAAGACTCTGACAAAGGGCTCCGACAAAGGGCTTTACAAAGCGATTTGCGGAGAAAGAATCAAAGCAAAAAGATTAATGAATCTTTTATTCCCCCTTTTTCATTTCATAGCCCAGCTACATCTTGAAACTATTGAATCTTGGCATACCCTTTTCCCCGAGCTAGGGGCTTATGATTACGTTTAAATTCTTCAAAAATATTTCCAATCATATCCAACGAAAGCAGAAAATCCCTAAAGGAAACGGCGGTAAACCAAACAGTATGGAGCGTGTTTCTGTCAAGCCTCATTTATTCCTAATTTTCATTGTAAAAATCAATAGAATATGTACCAAAAAAAACAAAAAAACAGCATCACAATCACTTAACATGTAAATGAGCGACACACTCGATGCTTCCTGTTTTTTATTATTATGATTATTATTATGATTATTATTATTATTTAATTAAATGAAGCCTGGCAGCGGGGGCCCGGTCCTGTTAGAGTAGGGAGGATTGGCAGCGGCTGGGGGGGGGGGGGAGGCGGTGGGGGAGAGGGGTGAACGCATTTTAACAGCAGGCCACAGCAGCTGCAGGACCGGCTCCCTGTCAATAATTCAGACGGCGCTGAGATCAATGTGCCCAAAATAAAAATTAAAAAAAATAAAATTAAAAAAACGTTTCCTGCATCTCCATCTGCACCTCCAGCCATCCCCGGATGCCCTCTGCCTGAAGTCTGAGGATCAGGTACGGTCCTAGCATTTAAAGAGGAAGTGTCTAAACTAGTGTGTGTGTGTGCTGCTAGATGAGCGGGTGTGTGTGCTGTTGGACGAGCGTGTGTCTCATCCAACAGCACATACATCTGAGGATAAGGTATGGTTCTAGCATTTAAAGAGGAAGTGTTTAAACTAGTGTGTGTGTGTGTGTGTGCTGTTAGACGAGTAGGTGTGTGTGCTGTTGGATGAGTGTGTGTATCATCCAACAGCACACACATCTGAGGATCAGATACGGTTCTAGTATTTAAAGCTATGTTTGCGATGTGCTGCCTGAAAGTAATTAGGGAGGCACTGTTTTGTTACAGATATAGCGTCAATGGCTCATGCTGATGCATGTGTGTGTGTGTGTGTGTGTGTGTGTATGCGTGTTGTATGTGCAGGTTAGTGTGCATGTGCACACATGTACAAGTGCATTTGTGTGCTTTTTGTTTAAGTTTAACCCTTTGTCGAGAAGGTTTTTTGGAATGTTCTTTTTTATAAATTCACAGCATAATGTGACTAAAATAACTAGACATCCAGCACAAACATTCCTTCCTCTCTGTTGTTGGGAGTTCGGGAGGTTCTGTTTGGTAACAGGAAATTCTGGCACTGTGTTATAGTAAAGGCGGTTCTGCTTGGTAACGTGCTTTCTTGTTTGGCAATACTCAAATTGTGTATTTTAAAGTAAATTAAAGGTACAATAGGTAAGATTTTTGTGTTAAAACATTGTTACAATACCATTGTAAATCCCTTCCTATCATTGAAAAAGGCTCACTGACATGTTGACTCAGCCTCTGCCTGTATTTATAGTCATTAAATCCGGGGTTCAAAATATACAGTTGACAGGCCAGCACTCTGTACCAAAACATCGTATAGCTGTACAATAATTCAAGCTCATTGGTTGAAAATGGTTGTAATTGCCACAGCCAATGGCGTTTCAAGGTCAGCTTGTTCACAGAGAAGGGGGAGGGATAAAAACAGTGCTGTGGTTTGAAGGTGTTTGTTGCTGCTATTCCTCTCTTGACTGTTAGAAGTCCTAAATTACCTATTGTACCTTTAAGTGAAATTAAGGGATAAACATCACCATGCTTTTCCAGACCATTCCAGATTTGTAAGATCGCAAATATCTGATGAGAATGTTCTTGACCTAACATTTTAATGCTGATGTAACAATCCCTACTGGTAACAAAAAGCCAAGGAGTTCTAGAACACTAACAGAAACTGATCATTTCCATAGGGGTCTCTTTCTCCATGTCTGCACTCTGTGATGGTATCATTTTGAATTTGTTGAATGGGCTGCCAGCATTCATCTGTTCTGAGATTCACTGACATGTCCTTGTGTCTAAATTGGCCGCTGCTGGCGTAACTGCTACAGCTCTCGGCTCGATTAAAATCGATCCGGCACCAGAAATGATATCGGGTCTCACCGGATTGGGTAAAAAAAAAAAAAAAAAAGTGCAGGCACAGGTCAGTCTCAGCTCGAATGCGCTAATGCTGGACGGGTTGTATTCGACTGAGTCATGCCCCTTCATGACGCAAAAGACCTGTCCCATTGTGTTGTATCTGCTTCAGTGGTAGGTTGAAACGCTAACGATGCTAACGTTGGATGTGTGTGTGCTGTTAGACTAGTGTGTGCGTGTGCTGTTAGATGAGTGAGTGTGTGTGCGGTTAGACTAGTAGGTGTGTGTGCTGTTAAACTAGTGTGTGTGGTTAGACGAGTGTGGGTGTGTGTGCTGTTAGACAAACAGGTATGTGTGCTGTTGGACGAGTGTATGCGCTGTTGGACTAGCGGGTGTGTGCTGTTAGATGAGTGTGTGTGTGTGCTGTTGGACAAGCGTATGTATGTGTGTGTGCTGCTAGACGTGTGTGTGTGTATGTGCTGTTAGACGAGCGGGTGTGTGTGTGCTGATGGACGAGCGTATGTGTGTGTGCTGTTAGATGTGTGTGTGTATGTGCTGTTAGACGATTGGGTGTGTGTGCTGTTGGACGAGCGTGTGTGTGTGTGTGCTGTTAGATGTGTGTGTGTATGTGCTGTTAGACGAGCGGGTGTGTGTGCTGTTGGACGAGCGGGTGTGTGTGTGCTGTTAGATGTGTGTGTGTATGTGCTGTTAGACGAGCGGGTGTGTGTGCTGTTGGACGAGCGGGTGTGTGTGTGCTGTTAGATGAGCGTATGTACGTGTGTGTGTGCACCGCGGGCAGTCTGTCTGTTCTGCAGTTTCTCCACACACTCTTGCAGGGCGGATCAGAAGGACAGGGACGTGAGCAGACTGCTTTACAGGGAGCGGAGCCGGAGCACAGATACACGCATCACAGGCTTTACCATCAGCACTGCCACGCTGCCCAAAAGGCAACCTCAGCCACTTTCACACAGCCCACAGACATTCATAACCCTGATCACACATACACATACATCTATACACACACACACAGCTAAACATATCTACACACACATGCACGTACCAAACATACACACAGATAAAAACACAGAAACGCACATGCATACACACACCCATGTACCAAACATATGCACAACTATACAAACACACATGCACACACACACGTACCAAACACACACACACACACACACACACACAGCTACACACATCTACACACACCCACACAGCTACACACATCTACGCACACACACACACGCATGTACCAAACATACACACGGATATACAAACACGCAAACACACATGTATGTACCAAACATACACACAATTATACAAACACACACATGCACACACACACCCATGTAGCAAACATACACAAACTATACAAACACACATGCACACACACACACATGTACCAAACATACACACAGATATACAAACACATATGCATGCACACACACACACGTACCAAACATATGCACAAATATACAAACACACACACGCATGTTCCACAAATACAGATAAAAAAACACACACACATGTACCACACAAATACAGATATACAAATACACACACACACATACAGAACATGCATAAAGCCCACACACACACATAGGCTATACAGTGCGCACAGCTATGTAAACAAACACAAACACACACACACACATACCGAACATGCACACACAGGTCACACAAACACAGAGATATGTACATTACACACATGGGCTTGAGTTAACACATACAGAACACACAAAAATGCACATTTCTGTACAGAAAAGTGCTCACTCTCTCTCACGCACAGACACACCCACACAAATTGTCAAAAAAAAACAGCATCTGAAACGGCTGACTGGCTGAGGAGACTTTTTTGCCACAGGACAATATTCAGTTCAGTTTCAGCCGAGTCAGGAGGCAAAACCAGCAGAATCACTGCAGTCATGACGGCCGCTTTCAAATTGTAATCCTCATTTTCTTTCTGCTTCCATATCTGACACTGGGTGGGGCTTTGGTTCCACACAATATATATATAGTGTGATTACCCAAAATCCCCTGAGTAGCCAATCTTTTCATGTTTTAAAAAAGCCTTTCTTTTTTAACCCTTCACAGCACAACATGGGTCAAAAGTGACCCGACTGAGTTCTTATTTTCTACATCTTTGCATAGCTAGTGCATCAAATGGTTAAAGATGATCGTGCCTGGATACCTCTATTTTTAGTCTTGCAATGCATCATGGGCCACACCTCCTATTTGAACACACCAGCATCTGCTTCACTGCCCTGATAAATCCAACATGGGTGGGGTGGTGGGGGGGAGAGAAGGGGGGTTACTGCGTCTGAGCACGGAATCCTACTTAGTACCTTCTCCGGAAATAGCACTATCCGTGTCTGTTTTTTTTGTTTTTTTTACAAGGGCACTTTTCTCATGCAGAAGCCGGTGTTATTCTCTGGCGTCATATTACGATCCGATGAAAGCACACTCTCTCCGCAAACGGGGGATGGAGCCTTCCGGCGGTTCCTGAAAAATTGTCCCTTCTGCAACTTTCCCGTTTGCTGTGGAAAACGGAGAGGAGCTCCACCAATCACAGAGTACGTTAGTGACAAGCGATAGAGCGAAGCCGCCGGTGATTGGCGGATACCTCCTGCGTTCTGTTGACCTCTACCATCATTCTCCACGGTTGGTGGAGCGCCTCTCTGTTTTCTTCAGGCGAGGTGATGTCACACTGGACTTATCCCTCCTGTGTTATCCCTCCTTGCGTGTGCCACGCAGACTAAGCGCGGCCATGTGTCGATTCCGTCCTCGCGTGCGAAGAGCGACCTGCTGTCACGTCCCCCCATGTTCGCTGAGCTATGAAATCTAACCTCCGCCGCAGCCTCACAAGATCACATGATGAAATGTGTGCCCAGTAGCCTGGGGTATTCTGGGTAATTATCCTGGGATAGTTGGGCACGCACACCAGGTGAATTCAACAGCAAGAGCAAAAGTTCATCTCCGGTGACGACAGTTCAGTGGCCACTCAAGGTCACGAACGATAAAACGATGGGAATATTCAGGGGTGCGTTTTCACCGGACCCGTTATCCATACGTAATTATGTTGGATTCAAATAGGGTCCACAACTTTTTTTTTTCGTGAATTTCAGAGGTTACATTACACCAGACCAGCTCAGTAAAGCATAGAAAAGTACTTGAATCTGAAACAATAACACATTTGACCCAGGTCTGATTTTCACATTCGACCAGGTGATCTGACATGCCTGTACTGCAGAGGCGATGCTAAGCTATTTTTACTGAAAATCACAGATATATATGATAGTCATCATCAGAAGCAGAGAAGCACAGGAATTTTGCTGGAGGGGCGACATGGCTCAGGCAGTAAGAGCAGTCGTCTGGCAGTCAGAGGGTTGCCGGTTCGATCCCCCGCCCGGGCTGTGTCGAAGTGTCCCTGAGCAAGACACCTAACCCCTAAATGCTCCTGACGAGCTGGTTGGTGCCTTGCATGGCAGCCAATCGCCGTTGGTGTGTGAGTGTGTGTATGAATGGGTGAGTAAGAAGCCTTAATTGTACAGTGCTTTGGATAAAGGTGCTATATAAATTCCAACCATTTACCATGGTTACATGTCTCTGATAAGGGTTATGGGTTACGGTATTTCAAATAAAGAATTTGACCGCAGTCTGGGCGCAACCTTTACGGAGGGCGTGGCAGACCAGATGCGAGGATACTGTTACACAGCTTAAAGAGCTGGAGCTGTAAGCCAACAGGGTTGCCAGTTTGATTCCCATATTCGGCACAGCGACTGTGCCCTTGCGCACTGCACCTTTAATAGCTGCAATAAATACCCAGGTGAGAAAGTGTGAAATATGAAACACGAAGAACACAAGCCGGGCAAGAGCTGCTGATCTGTTGAGAAAATATGTAACCAACGGATCACCTTTCAAACACGCGGTGGTTGGGTTTACGGTACGTATGGTGGTGCATGCTGGGTAAGTCTCGTAAAAGGGATGTGGTGGGAACGGTGCTCACAAAACCTGCTGGAAAATCATTCCCCCCAAAATGGCCACAGTAACATTTGAAATACAGATAGTCATTTTCAGTCTTTTTATGGATCAGCTGGTGTGTTTGTCCTACTTTCTCTATCTCTTTCATTCAAATGGGTTTTCCCGCAAATTTCAGTATGTTTTTTGGCCGGTGTCAATCACAGTACTGATTATGCACAGTTCTATGTACCAGACAGACATAAAAAACTGGATAAAATAAATTAATTCACATGTAAATAATGAGATGAAGATTCTCCCTCTGTTTGTTTGAATTGGAATAGATCATAAACACAGCGCCTACACACATATGCTCAACCTGCGATCTGGCCAATGGGATCGCAGAGCAGGGGAAAAAGGGAGAAAGAGTAGCAAGGGCCAAGCAAGCAATACAACCCAAATGACACGGGACACAAGGACAAATTTACAGCTGTGTGATCACTCCATGCGTATTTTGCATATTTAATAAGCTCGGGTAATGCCTCTCATATTCCCTCGCTGATTGCATATTAGAATACATTATTATTTTATTTTATTATTTTTAATATTCATAAAGAAAAACACCAGCGTCATATGAGACCATCAGCCATCGAACCCACATAGAAGGGGGAACAAAAGGAAATATTTACACACAACTAGCTCCGGATAAAACTATAGAGTAAAGCGAATGAAAGGCATCCGTGTTTTCACAAATGTAGAAATATTAATTCTTCACCCTGTGAAAAGCAGATGGCCTGCAGCCAAATGAGCCCCAGCAGGATTTTCACAAGGGCAAGCGTCTCAGCTCGCGCTTTCCCCGCTAGCAAACAGACCCCGTAAGAAGATTAATTGACAGAGATAAACGCGTTTAGACCCGTAACCAACTCCGCCAGTCATCTCCGCTCCCCCCCATGTGGGGTGGGGAGAGGTACCCGCATCACTCCTTCACAGGCCGAAGAGTGTAATTTATTTACAACCAGAGCTTACGTGCTTCCGCTGCCAAGTTAGACAGCGGGCGTGGCTCGTCACCGACAACAATGGGACTCTTAGCTTAGCCTGGAATGCTAGCGCCAGGTGGGCACGCAGAGATTGCCAGCTTTCAGGAACCTCGCTTTAGGACAAAGCGTAATCTGCAAAAGTGCTCAGCCCGCACTTTTGTGAGGGTTTCACTTACTCTGGAGGACTCTGGAGGAAATTCTGTGTCACTGTGCAATGAAATGGGTGAAATAAAATAGCATTTTTGTATGGTTAGTCTTAATCAATGCCAAAAACTGCCAACCAGTGATAAGCATTGCCAAAGACTGCCTACCTAAGCTGGGGCTCTGACAGTTTGTGGAGTAGGGAGTCAATGATGTCTGCAGCTGCTGGTTGCAAATATTGTATTTTACGCTTCCAAACACTTGTATTTTACTAGGCACCTTCATCCTATCAAGTCAACCAAGGGGCCAAACATATCCTCACACAAATCAAATTCTTAAAGCACATCTGAATTGTCCAGTTGAAAACTGTATTTGGAAGGAGTAAATACGAAAGCAATCTATTTCCCAAACTCTTTCTGCTGATAAAGTGATAGGCGTTTCTAACAATAAAATGAAATCAAAACACTGTCTTTAATAGATATGAACCTTGCCTCCCACTATAGCACAAATACAGTATATTTAATTATGTAAAGAAAGGACATACAGTCGGTGATCACTTTATTAGGTAGACCTGTACACCAGCTTGTTAATGCAAATATTTAATCGGCCAGTCATGTGGCAGCAACTAAATGCATAAAAGCATGCAGACGTGGTCCAGAGGTTCAGCTGTTTTTCAGACCACATGTAAGAATGGGGAAGAAATGTGATCTAACTGACTCTGACCTTGGAATGATTGTTGGTGGCAGACAGGTTGGTTTGAGTATGTCAGAAACTGCTGATCTCCTGGGTTTTTCAAGCACAACAGTCTCATAGAGTTTGCAGAGAATGGTGCGAAAAACAAAAAACATCCAGTGAGCAGCAGTTCTGCCAGCAGAAATGTGTTGTTAATGAGAGAGGTCAGAGGAGAATAGCCAGACTGGTCGAAGCTGACCGGACGGTGACAGTAACGCAAATAACCGCACATTACAACAGTGGTGTGCAGAAGAGCATCTCTGAACACACAACACGTCAAACCTCTAAGCGGATAGGCTACAGCAGCAGAAGACTTAATAAGTCTAAAAAATAAGTGGTGTAATTGAGCCTAATTGAACTAAGAGGACCATAATGTGGGGCTAGTGCAATTCCAATACACTGGACAAGCCCAGTAAAGCAAAGAACAGTATTTGAATCCAAACAATTATGTAAAGTATTTGACCCAGGTCTGGTACGTATATCCACTGCACACTGTTTTATGAGTAGATGAGCTGATGGAGCCAAGAAAGGCAACACAAACTTAGACGGACACACACTTGGAGACTTTCACCTTTTATTTTCCTTTAGTAGCAGATGTCAGTTGCCTACTTAGCAAGTCACCAGCAGCAAGAGGTTATAAGAGACACGTCAAACCTAAGAGCCTTTGTATTAGGACGGCGTCACCATTGGTAAGCGCTTAATAAGGGATTGTACAGGGATTGAAGCCTTAGAGTAATCAACAGCGCTTACGGCGGCTAGGGCCCGGCTGCTTTCGCAGTGCCGCGAGTTTTCCAAACGGCGTTCCCGACCCGTTTTCCTTTCGAGCGAAGATCTGGGGAGCCCCAGGCAAAACACGCCGTCGGAATTGCGTAATTACTTAGTGTGTGGACATTTAAAAAAAACTGAAAATGGAAACTGCATATGGGTGTGATATGTCTATGTGCGTCTATGTATAGTCACGCTAACGGGATTTAGGGCTCTGGGTGGATTACTTTTGGCCGATGCAGGCGAACCTGGTCTTTGTGCGGAGAGATACTGCTGGCGCGTCAGGCTGAAACAGCGCCATATCGCTGAGATTCACATCATTTGGCGGGGAGGGGGGGGGAGGGGGTGGTGTAACTCCGTCACACAGCAAGATGGCACCCTCCTGCATTTTGGGCCCCTTTGTTATTTGCCCTAAACTGACAGGGGGTGTCCCACATTTTGCAATCAAGCCACGTTGTATCGTCAACAGCAGACATGGGTTTGAATACTTCTTCCCAAGGCATCAGTACCATTCCTGCAGATTTCTGACAATTTTAGAAGATTCACGGTTCCACAATTCACAAAAGATTCACATTCACAATACTTTTTTTCTATAGGACAATACAGTTTGGTCAACAATGCCTTTTGTTAAATTTCTCGGGGATGTTGGCCAAGTATACAGAGTAGATAAAATGATTTTCCAAAAGTGCAAATGCTACTCAGAAGTGTGCAACTCATCACAAATAACTCTTAATATTACAGGCCTACAGGTCCATTTGCAGTTATCGTGACACATTTCATGTGTTCAACTATCGTTTATCTGTATGACATACCGATTGTAATCGGTCCTACTTTCAACAACATTTTGACTTGATTGATTTGATTGAACAAAGTTTTTTTTTTTTTTTTTACTTTCACAAAAAACCTTTTTTAAAGTTTTTATTAAAAGTGTATGTTCATACATTGTCCCCCTTTTCAGGGCATCATAATACTTGGGACCAATGGTTCATTGGTGTTTCTGATTAGTCAGGAGTGTTAAATCACTTCCCTAGTGCAGGAATAAGAGAGCTCTCAGTATCTAGTATTTGACTGGCTTTGGAGTCATTGGCATTTCAAAACAAAATGAAGAATGACTCCCATACCTGTCCGACAGATCAGAAACACTCTTCAGGAAGCAGGTGGATGTGTCAGTGACTGCTGTCCAAAGAACACTTCACAACAGAACTGCAGAGGCTATGCAAAGCCTATTGTTTGACTGTTGTATGGCTGTTTCTTAGCCTCATAATGGCTTCCTTGACTTGACACAATTCTAATCCTCGCTGACAAATGCCAGACTCAAAAGGCAATCAAAAGCCATTGAATATACCTAACTAATCAGAAATGACAGAGAAGCCAACTGCCCAATTACTTTTGGTCCCCTAAAATGGAGGTACTATGTACAAAAAGGGATACATACCCTCAAGTTAAAGGTAACAGTCTGCATTTTTTACTTCATCATTCATTCTCCAAATACTTACGGACTGCACTGAACATCCAATAATCTATTTTGTCAGCATCTTTGAAAACCCATGTGTGCAATGTTTTGAGGTACTGATGTTTTTTAAAAACAAGTTAAAAAGCAAGTTCTCAAAGAGCTGTTTTTTTGTATAAATATATAAATAAAGATACGATTTGTTGCATGACGCCAACAGTGTAATTTAGCTTAAAACATCTATCTTGGTATCTACCCTGGTACCTCTGTCGTGTACCATGGTATGTACTATAGTTCAGAATAGCATACTATTGTATGTACAATGGTGAAATGTAATTGACTGTAGTGGAACATAAGCATGCTCTCCTGAAGAGGATCAGGAGAGATCTCTGCCCCTCACAAGAAAATACCCAGAACGCTTTGTGACTCAAGGTTACGAAAATGTACTCGGTGTTCCAGCAATCTCTGTTCTCTATCAGACCTGATTTACCACCGGACATTTTGATGTGCGTGCCACGCATTACATTTATAGCAGGGAGGGGAGATTACGTGGGCTCGCGTTTTCTTCTTCAGATCGTTTCCTTGGATTCAGATTCTGAGCCAATCCCTTCCTTTATATCAATTCCGACCGGCTCACGTCTGATCGCACTCGTGGCCGTTCAGTTTCGGATTGACCTTTCCCCGGCGTTGCCGGTCGATGCGATGACACTGAGACTGACAGGTGAAGTGAATACGCGCTTGACACATAGCATTGACAAAAAGCAGAAATGTATTTCTCTCATATTTTAGATGTTCGTACACATTAAACAGGAGATATCTATGGAACGTGCCTGCGTATACACACTCTATCATGTTAGCGACTTGCAGGTTTGGGAGGAGGCTGTGCCTCACCCGACAGTGAAAAGAGACTGGCACTTCTGAAGAAACTGCCTGGTACAGTGGCGTCACGGCAATGGACCCTATTAGGTCCTTCAAATTCAATTGTTAAGCTGCTTATGTACAGTAAAGCAGGAGATATAGTGTGTGTGCCTGCATAACCGACAGGCTATATCGAGTACAACTAAGCAACACGAACAAACAAATAAATATATAGTCCTGTGTTCAACACCGCCGGAACTGACAGGCATGTAGGCTAGATAAATTCATCCATTCATTCATTTTCATTATTTCAAAGTCCATTACATTCGACTTCCAAAAATCGGGGATTCGGAGGAAATTTGCCATGCAGGTAATTTATCAAGTCGGGACTGAAACTGGCTAATTTCATGTCAGCTCAACCCGCATCACTGTACAAAATAGGTAATTAAACCAGTGTTTACTCTGAAGAATTATGGCACACAGGTAGGATAATTTGACATTTACGAAGGGATACTGTACATTTGCCTTCAAACCACATATCAAACCGGGCTGCTGTTTGAGCCCTCTTGTCTAAAAATGATTATACAATCTTCTTCTTTTTTGAGATTCGATCGCTGTTCTGTATGTACTTAAAATAAACCCTGATTTGGTTAAAGCTTGTCATTGATGTTTCCCTGCTCATGGGAGGAATCATATTGCTGAAAACACATTTCCATCTCATGTCACAAAGAAGCCCAAATCCATCCTGAATAATCAAATAATCAGAACAGAGATGCAGGGAATTCACAAGACCCCCCCCCATATACACTCACACACACATACATACACACACACACACACAATCATGCACATAGACACGCACCGACAGCCATCGGTCGCAAACCGCATCATTGTTTTACCAGTGTGGGAACCAAACGTTGAGGTACACTTCCAGGAAATGAACTTCTTTTAACTGAGTCAGAGAAAACTGGGTCTTATAAAGTTCAGGAACACAGGCTAACAGGAAGGAAGTGGCTACAGATAAGTTACAGGAAGAGGCTACAAGAAAATTCTACAGACAGAGGCTACAGGAAGTGGTGACAGGCAGGGGCTACAGAGGCTACAGAAAAGGCTACAAACACGGGCTACAGAAAAAGGACACAGATAGTACTATAGCTAGAGCAACCTAGGCATCACAAGGACAAGAGTAATAAACTAAGTAGTCTGAATCCAGTGTCTTTCACAGTATTTTCACAGATGCCTTGGATTCCCCCACAAGCCAACAGACACAGATTAACCTTGAGCAGTACCAGCGCTGGACCTTGGGCCAGCTGACTGTGTGGAATAAATCCCACTAATAAATCTCCAGGCAAACAAACAGAAGTCTGACTGTGCAAAATCACATGCGGTTTGTTTGATGCGGCTCAGATTTCAGATGCTCGGAACTGTGATTGTGAGGATTTATTGGATTTTAAGGTTTTAAGGTTTACGTTCAAGCACTTGAAACATTAGTCCTCTTATGAACAGCAAGGTCAAGTGATGTGCTGATGATGCAGAAAGTAGCCGAAATATTTAAATAATAATCCTCCGGCTGCCAGCCTGAAACAGAGTGGGAAGTGATTTCTTCCCCTGAGGACAAAAATAAACTGAAAATGATGTCACTTTTGTGACATCATTTTACTGTCTGATGATACAAACCTGGAAGTGACATCATCTGAGTGATATTTCAGACCCTGGTGGTAAAAACCTGAAGCACATATATACAACAACAAAAAATCCTGGGACACTGGCTAAATTCTGGGACACCGGCTAAATCCTAGGACACTGCTTAAAATCTGGCACACAGGCTAAATTACATTAAATTACAATTACTTAGCTGACACTTTTATCCAAAGGGGCTTACAGTTGATTAGACTAATCAGGGGACAATCCCCCCTGGATAAATGTGATGTTAAGGGCCTTGCTCAAGGGCCCAACAGCTGTGCAGACATTATCGTGGCTACACCTTGGCTTGAACCATCAACCTTCCAGCCCACCGTCATGTACCTTAGCCACTATGCTACCGGCTGCCCCGGCTGCTAAATTCTGGGACACTGGCTAAATTCTAAGACACTGGCTAAATCCTAGGACACTGGCTAAATTCTGGGACACTGGCTAAATTCTGGAACACTGGCTAAGTACTGGGACACTGGCTAAATTCTAGGACACTAGCTAAATTCGGGGAGACTGGCTAAGTACTGGGACACTGGCTAAATTCTAGGACACTGGCTAAATCCTAGGACACTTGCTAAATCCTAGGACACTTGCTCAATTCTGGGACACTGGCTAAATCCTGAAGCACTGGCTAGATTCTGGGATACTGTGTGATGTAACAAAAAAAGCTAAATAATTTCACAGAAATTATGTTCACAGAGTGTGTGCAGTCTGATACTTTCATGTACATTTCCCCTCTATTCTGTGAGAGCGTTTGACTCTCCTGATTAAGGTGTGTGAAGTCAGTCTCTCAGTATCCCCGTAGCCTTCTCACGTGTCAATTCTGACATCGCAAGAGCATCCAAGAACAACTCTGGCAAAGGCCAATGGTATTTTCAAAGGCATTTGAACATCAGGTGAATACATTAAAAACCTGCTTTTTGCATTTACTAGCATGACGACAATATACAAAATACAACTCCATAATCTAGTTGTTCACGCTTCCTGAAATATATCGCTGTACTAATGCTTTAACAGTTGTGCTGCTAAATATATTTGTGCTGACTCAAGCTTGATTTTTTTTTTTTTTGCTGACAGCAACCATCCCAATCAAAATCCCCACTAGCTTTGAAAGAAAAGTATGTGCTGGGCAGTAAGAGGTTCTGGGGATCTGCCAGCATTAAGATAAACAGTCGGACACAACCGTGTACAGGTGCTATGCCACATGGTTCAAATCCACCATCACAAAGATGGCTAACCCACAAATGGCAGCTGCTGACCTGTTTTTTTTTTTGCTGAGCTCCACACCACTGAGATGAGACTATCCAATGTGCGTGGGAGCTTGCTAAACAGGCTATTTGTGTACTTGTGTCATAACAGCAGATTGAGTATCATGCACTGCACAAATAAAACGATCATAACAATGCTCACCTTCGGAGGCTGAACCTCCACCTCCACGACTTGGTTCCGGTTAAAAATTCTCTTTACCAAACCTTCTACATTGGAATTGAACTTCATGAATATCACATAGCTGGTGTAGGCCCCAAGTAGGGCCAAGCTCTCCCAGTACGTGATCTTGTTATCCAGGAAGAAGATGATGAGCATGATCAAGCCGATGATGTAGAAGGACACGTCCCGGAAGAGCGGCCACCAGGTGAGGTTGAGGATCTCCCGGGAGAAGATGGCGCACATGCCGATGACGAAGAGGATGTTGAAGACGGCCGAGCCCACGATGGTGCCGATGCCCACGTTGCTGTGGGAGATGAAGACCCCGATGACCGAGGTGAAGAGCTCCGGGGCGGATCCTCCGGCCGCCATGAAGGTCGCCCCTGCCACGTCGTCCGAGATGGTGAGCTTCTCGGTGATGACGGTCAGGGCGGGGACGAAGAACTCGTCGCACACGATGGCCAGGGCGATGAACATGTAGAGCATCCCGAACATGTGCAGCACCACGGCCCCCCTTCTCCGTTCCTCCAGGGTGAACAGGTCCGTGGGGTAATCCCCCTGGGATTCGTGGCTGCCGTTGGCGCCCTGCGATGACGCCATGGCCACTGGGGAGTCGGCCGAGACGTTCCAATCCTGCGCGGCGGCGAGGAGGGTCCTCCGGGGAACGGGTTCCAGGAGGGTTGGTTCCGCCCCGTGCCTGGGCAACCAGGCGAAGGCACTGAGGGAGAGGGAGGAGATGGCGCTGACTGCGGCCAGGCTGAGCACCAGGCCCATGATGCGCCCGGGCCTCAGTTTCCTCCGGATCCGCCCGTAGCGGTGCCTCTTCGCCTCCCATGTCCAAGGGGAGCCGTGCTCTACCATGTCCGAGCAGGGACTGTTAGAATCCGTCTCCGAATGCACCATTGCTTCAATGCTCGATAGATAGAGGTGGAGGCCTTTGTTTATGTGTTTTTTTGGGGAGGGTTTAGTTTCTTTTTTTACCGGATGCAGTACATGTTGGTCCCTTTTGCGCTTTAAAAACAATTGGAAGATCCCAGATGCTTTCCAGGGTCTGGAGAGGCCAAAACTTTCTTCATAATAACCTCTATGGAAGAATCAAGATAGAAGAGTGAAATGGTGCAAAATGGCCACAAAAACACATAAAGAGATAATAAATAAATAACAGAATACATATATGTGAATACATACAAGCATACATGCACACATAAATAAGAAACTATCCATGTACTATTATGTATATTAAACTGTTTTTTATTATTATTTATAAATAGTGATTAAAGCATTCCGGATGGATTATAAACAGTAGCCACAGGTGGTCTGCAGAATATATATATATTATATATATTGATGATAATAATAATATTTCAATTTAAAAATAATTCTATTAATACTAATAATCATCATCATCATCACCATAGAGGTAAGCTCATCTAAAATAATCAATTTCCGTATTCACGATCTTGTTTAAAATGTAAGGTGCGTACAATAGCCAACATCTTACAAGCTGGGCCAGTTATGTAGCTGGGTATTCCAAAGGTTTTACAGGGGCAATTTTCACAATTTCAGCACTAGCAATGACCTTCAGATCTAAGACGGCGCACAATATCCTCGAACACTTCGCTTTGTCAACTTCAGCCTTATCTCTGACAACACGTTCGAACATTCACACTTATCAACGTAAAAAGAGCAACATTATTATTATTATTATTATTATTATTATTATTATTATTATTATTATTATTATTATTATTCAGTGGTCCTGCTTATTTCTGTGCATTGGATAAAAACCTCGGAATCTGCCCATAATAAAACGCCTCAACAATTACAACGGTATGCCGCATTCGCAGGTAGGTTTTGAGTGCTCTAAGCACCTCTTAAGTAGATCTCACGTCGTGCTAAAACGAATAACCATAATATGTTAAATACTTCACAGCGGTAGCCTATAAAATGTTCCATGTCTGCTTTGGAAGATATGCTTCTTCTATCTTCTATAAACAAGACAAATCATTTTTGAATGCTGGGTCACTTCGGAACCGACTGAAACAGTTGGATTGGTCAGTTACACCAACGTGCAAGAACTGCTCTGCAAACCGTTGTAAACTTTCAAAAACAACGTTGTATGCCCGAAGCTCATATTGATCATAATTGGGTAGCGTGAATATGTGCTAATAGTAATCATATTAGTTAATGTATTTAGCTAGCCTGGTTTTTATTTAAATTAGCCTCCGTGATTGCACGAATATTTACATGTAGCCTATTTTGCAGACCAGACCTGAGAGCTCAGTCTATATGCATTAAAAATAATTTACGTCAAAGAAAAAGAGGCACATGCATTTAGGATTGCACGAAATTGTGAGTAAGTGTGCAATCGGGAAATGCAAATACTAAAGCCTACAGCAAATGTGCTGCATTGAGTACTGTCAATAATACATGTTTTTGCAGAATGTTCTCGTTGAGAAACGTGGCTTAAACGACACCTCTAATACGAATCCAACTTCTGCACCACCTTTAGTCTTTAATGAGATTAAGGAATCTAAAATAGATCAGCTGTACTTTCGCCTTAAATCGTGTAGTCACCTGTTTTTTGTCATATCTGTCATTTACCTACTAGAAACTTTGTTCCCTGGAAAGTGTTATTGTGCAAGTACTTGTGTTCTTCCAGTGTAATAAACATTTGGTTGCAAAAATCGAAGCCATTTAAACTGACTGTAGGCTACCTGGTGCCGTTTGAAATAAATCGTTTTTTTCACGTTTTACTTAAAAATTCTAATTCTAAATAATGTCTGGTATAAACTACGTCACCATATGAAGCATTCATTACATGTCTAAACGAAAACAAGAATTTGATCCACTGTCTTGCTTTCAGTTTTATTCAACCATATGGATAGCCTGATCTTCGCGCTATGCTAAATTTGTTTGTACACGATAATAGGCGAACAGGTGATGCTTGCGGGCGACGGTGTGCTCAAACTGTTTCACCGGAGTATTAAGAAGCATGCCATCTAAATTTCTGCTACAAAAGACTACGCTACGCGAGTGCATACTATCACGTGAATAAAGCTTTATGATATTCGTATAAATAGCCAAAAATATATATCTTACCTTGGAAGAGGCGAGAAATAGCGATGGTGGAGCAGTTGGTTTAAATGGAGTGCGCAATCCTCTCTCGTGTCCTCCCGCTCTCATTGAACCAAATGTGATTGTACTATTCTATCTGGCCAGAGAGGAGGAGCTCCAAGCGGCTGACTGCAAACTGCATTCAGTTCACCAGTCAGGACCTCGTCCGTCCTCGTCTCACAGCGCAAAATCCTACCAGTCAAAAATACGCTGCTAATCTAACGCAAAAACCTGAACGCTGAGAAGGGCTGGGCTGGGCACACCACGTGAAGGGAGCAGGTTATTTATACAGGTGGGTGGTGGACGGAGGCAGCACAATTCCGTCGTTGTCTTTTCAAAACGTTTCGTGTGAGAAGACAACGATTCAAAGCTATAATGGTTAATGGTTTGGTTTAAGAGAGTTGCCTTGGTTACGGCGGTGGCGGATAAGCTACAGCCAGTGTTCTGATATTATTGCGCTGATGTGTGAAAGGATGATGTTTTGGCTCTTTTCGGACTACTCCTTTAGACGATCGCAAAATTCACATTTCGGTTAAAATACAGAATGTTCGCAAGATGAAAATGAATGATACATTACGGTAAAGTGTTAGTGCTTAGTGTTAATTTTTCGCATAGCTACTATTTGAAAATATACGCAGGTGTTTTGCTAGCCCTACATCATGTAAACGCATCGCGAAGAAGCCACGTTACAACGTGGTACATATGACATTGAGTTTTGATTAACACATTTGGCAAATGTAAGTTTTAGCAGAAGAGCGGACTGAATGAACCATCATTAAATTTACGCACGAGCTGGTCGTAGCCTATAATTGTATCGAGCGACGGACAGACTGTCTTAACCCCCGCCTGTTAATAAATTTAGCAAAAATTGCAAAATCATTCAAATCTGGACATAGGATGTACATTTTCCTGTTGGTGTCAAGGTAATGCTGACATTAAATAATGATTGCCTTTTCCGGTGTGTGACTATTTATGGATTCATAATATTAGATTTTTACAAGCATCCCAGTCCCTTTAAAAACTTCCATACAAGCCAGTTGGATATAACATCAGCAGTCAGCAGGGAGAGCATGGGGGTTAATTGAGTTATATTCTGGAAACCATTATAATATAATTATTTGTGTGTGTGTGCTCTGCCTGTCTGTACGTCTGCATGTCAGCGTGTGTGTGTGTGTGTCAGTTTGTTCACTTGTTTGTACATGAAATCTGTCACCAAACTCATCAGTCATTGGACTGTGAACTGTGTCTTTGTAGGTCAGCAATGTGCTTGGCATTTTGAATTGTGCCTTGCAAAAGTAGTCATTTAAAGCTATTACTAAACTAAAAACAAGTCCTTGAAAACGGTACATTATCTTTTAATGTAATTTGAGTGGGACCACTGCACACAGGTAAGCTGTCCTGAATAAATCATAAATCATTATGCAGACCCTGTGCCTCAAACCCATACCCTGCAGGTTTTCGTGATATTAATTTTATGTTTTTTTCTTTTTGTGGTGTATTCCATTTATGGAAATAGTTACTGAAGCAATTCTGATTTAGTGCCTTGCTAATTTCAGCAGCCAAATAATACCTTGGAAAACAAAGCATGTGGACAGTGATTGAGAGAAAGCGCTTAAATTCTTGAATGCACCGAAAAGCAGAAGATTCTGCGACCGTCCAGGACTGGACACCCAGTGCACTAGAAGTTGCTACCCTGCTCTCTAACATCATAACTGCAGACTCACAAATCCAGCAGGCAGCAATTTTGGTTGGACATGCGATCTCTACCAGGCGTGACAAAGTCCCTTTGACACTAATGTCTCCTTTCTGGATAGTACATTCTGCCTCAGCGAACTGATTGATTTTGTTTCTTTTTTGCTGCCCTGGCTCCAAAAATCAAAACGAGGCAGGCTGACAGCAAGGGGATGTGTCTGAGTTCCTATTATCAGCTGTCCGTCCTCCCAAAAGCCCATTACCAAGAATTAATGGGAGCTACAATCTCCGCTATCTCACGACGCATGGGGTATACTCCACTTATAAATTGTATAGTGTAAATGACAAAAAGCAACTGTTTCAAATGCATGAATATAGAACTGTGTGAGGGGGGGGCTTAATCGCACCCCCTGTCTTTTCTTTCGTCTCATACATCAGATGTCAGTGGCACATTGCATGCTTACTCGCCCTAGCTCCAAAAAAACCCAAAAAGCATCGCATTTCAGGGGGACATCGGCAATAAAATATGTAACTGTGTTCCACAACCCAACCCTTCCACTATTTCTGCTGGCTCAGAACCCACTGGTAAGTTCTAAGAAAGGCTCAGGTGAGTTGGAAGATACATATACAGACGGGTGACAAATTAACCCTTGTGTAACCCTTAACATTCTGCATACTCCCCTTGTCCTAAGGGTTAAAAATGACCCACCTCCACTAAACCCTTAAAATAAAGCAGCTTAATTGAATTGTAAACCCCAAATCTACTTTGCATGAAGAAACTGTCACTCATCACAAATTGTCATCAAATTTCAAGTTGAAAAAAATATAATTTAGGGTGTTTTCTTTGCTGTTAAACATAGTTTTTGACCCCTAAGACAACACAAGGGTAAAAGGAAAAACCTAAATAAAGTGTCTTAGTAAGGCATTGGGCTACCATAAGCCACCAAAACAGTTTCAGTGCACCATGGCATAGATTCTGGATGGATGGAACATTCTTACAAAATATATGTTTCCATTTTGTGTCCTGATGATGGTGGTGGAGAGTGCTGTCGGACACAGTCCAAAATCTTCCATAGATGTTCAATTGAGTTGTGCTTTGGTGACTGCAATGGCCATAGAATTTTCATACGCATCAAACCATTCAGTTACCGCTTGTGCCTTATGGATAGGGGCATTGTCATCCTGGAAGAGACCACTCTCATCAGGATTTTTCATCATAGGATAAACGTGATAAAATAATTTGATTTGCAGTGACCCTTCCATCTAAGGGGTCAAGTGGACCCAAAACATGCCAGGAAAAAGTCCCCACAGAATAACAGTCACCAGACCCCCTCTCTGTAGGGATCAAGTATTCAGGCCTGTCCCGTTCTGTTGGTGTACACCACAAATGCACTCGCCCACTTGTCCAGAATGTGGTGAAAGATGACTTGTCTGCTCATAAGACATTTTCTCACAGTTTCCGTAGACCAGTGTCTATGCCTTTTGCTTCACTGAACCCTCAAGTGCGCATTCATCTTTGTAATGACAGGTTTATGCATTGCAAATGCAACCCTATTATAATATCCCTCTGATTATGTAGTTGTCAATGGATTGTTCTTGCTGACACAGTCTGATCATGTCCAGCATTGACATTCTTGGTCACCTGAGGAACAGTTGCTGTTCTTATATATCGCACTAATGCACAAGCATCACAGTAATAAAATGTATGCTTTTGACCACAATTTCCGAACCTATTCACTGATGTCTTAAGCATAGATCCAAATGCTGATGTCACTTCAGTCATTGTTTCTATTGAAACACTCGCCAGTTGAGCGGTCTTTGTGACTGAAGCTCCTGCCATCGGTGCCCCAATAATGAACCCTCTTTCAAAGTCTCTTAGATGTTTTCCTCTTCAAATATTGACGTCAACTGGGCCTGCTCACCATTTTTAAACATGCTGCAGAGTATGCTTAATTGTATCATGCAGTACACCTGTATGGAAGCATCTGCATTCGTTATGTTTCTCCATTCCATTCATTTATCATTTGTCCTTTAACTTGCCACCCGTCTGTAGATATATGTTATAATATACATTATAATCTTCCAAATGCATTGACATGAGTCTGCCGCATTAAGTTGTAGAGCTGGAATATGGAGGGTATTTGGTTGAGGTGAGTCAGAGGAAGGCTACTCATTCATTAACTGGGATACAGACTTGGGGAGTTTTGGGAAAGCTGCCCTGCACCCTTTGGGCCCACCTTCAGAGCATCCACACTCCAGATACGTGTTGGTTGTTCAGACAAAATTTTGTGATTCCTTCTGTGTTTTTTTAATGATGCCACTGTCACTCAAGGATTTGATCCATTTTCAAGCTTGTCATTTAAATCAGGGGGCAGAAGTTTTCGACCTTCAAGGTTCAAAGGTTGAATAATGATTGAAGACGGGGTGGGGCTGTGTGGGATTCAGGTGGGATTCTGATTACCATTGCAGTCTGTGTGGAATTGAGATTGCAGATGGTGGGGGAGGGGGTATGGGAGATTCTAGGTCTCCATGTGCCAGCTGGCCAAAGGCCCCCCTCAAGGACCCCCAGGGGTCCACAGACCACAGATCCGCAATGGAAAACCCCGATAACAAATACAAACTTGATGTCTCGCACCATCCCGAAACGATTTTGGTGCTCTCTCATGTCAGTAGCATTCCCTGGCTCCAAATGAGGTACAATGGAAATTCAATCTGGGATTTCTCTCCGGTCAAATGGAGGACGAATGCCAGTTAATATTTTCATACTGGTAAACACAGCACGCACGAGCAAAGTCTCAAGAGACAACAGAGCGCCATAACTCGCACTCTAATGGAATGCTGTCCACTCTGAAAAGCCCAGCCGGAGTTGGGTTTAGTGGCTAAAGCGTTTTTGGAGTTAAATTGCCTTCGCTCGCTGCATTATGCATCGGTGTGCACTCTGTGGCGCGTCTGGCAGCTCAGAGACAGCCAGTCTCGCACTCAGGGCGATGCCTGAGCGCATTTACCACTGGCCGCCACGGTTCTCCGGTCCCCAGCGTAAATTAAAAGAAGTCAAGCGGTTGATTGATAGGCTCGTAATGAGCTATCTGGTCGGTGTCAGAGGACCTGCTGCTCCGAAGCGTTTAATAAGAAGTTCACAGCACATCAGAATGAAACACTCACGCTTAGAATGTTACTCGCAGGAAAATTATTTATTTCTATAGAAACATTTGTTTTATACCCAATCTCAGAAACCTATAAAATTATTTTTAAAAATGTCTCACCCCCCCAACACTTCAGCTAAAGCTGTGACTGTTTTTGTATGTTTTCCTTCAAAACTCGGGATGTACTCTCATAGAAACCAATGTGAGTTTTCTTTTTAAAATTTTAAATGCCCAATCTGGAAACCTATGAAACTATAACAATTTTTCTCACCTCACCCCGCCACTTCAACTCAAACTGTTACTGTTTCTATGTCTTGCCTCTCAAACTTGTCATCAGGAACGTTCTGGCAAATGGCTTAATCGCACCTGAAATACGATACCATTAGGCTTACAGATGGTGTATTTATATCTGGCCCAGAAGGGCCCTATGCAGCGTTTTTTTCAAACCCATGGATCAATTTAAAACAGATCACAGCATTTTCGCTTGATTTTCTGGAGCGGCAGAGTCAGCAGTCGGGTGAACTGCTGGTGAGGCAGAGGTTCACGGGCGCAGGGGGGGTTTTGGCGTGCGTAGCAGTTTTATTTTCAGCCTGTGCACCTGTGAGTCAATGTGGTTTTTAGCTATTACAATTTACAAATGGACATGATGGTCATAAAGGTCGGTTTTACTAGCCCTCAGTGCACAGATCCTGCTTCGTCTTTCAACTAGCGTAGCAAAGGTCACCAATCCTGGTGCTGGAGAACTACGGAAGCCTAATGGTGTATGTTTTTTTGCCTTCACAGCCTTTAAATGCAAGAAACAGGAGAAGGAGAATGTTCAACAAGGAGAATGTGCTAAGTGGACAAACTGTCTTGTGTTTGTGTTGAACAGTTTCATCCAAAGGTTCCATTTTGTTTGCTGAGTCTCTGGACACTGCAATGAGAAGAAGAATGATTATTACATTACATTACATTAACGGCATTTGGCAGACGCTCTTATCCAGAGTGACGTACAGTTGATTAGACTAAGCAGGAGACAATCCTCTCCTGGGGCTAATGCAGGGTTAAGGGCCTTGCTTAAGGGCCCAACAGCAGTGTGGATCTTATCGTGGCTACACCGGGATTCGAACCACCAACCTTGCGGGTCCCAGTCATGTGCCTTAACCACTACACTATGCCCCATCATTACAGATTGCTAGTGGATAGGTTCCTGTCCAAATTCAGATGTCCTGCACTCATTGGTTCTGAAAGGGTTCTTCATCTTGTTATTTTTGTAACCGCCTATGGTTGGTGTGAAAAGTGTGAAAGTTCCCAGATTTAAGCATTTTGCCCAGCAACAAACCCTTGAAGTAGATAGGGTCCCTCTATGAAACCACAGGGTTCCTTTTGGACGCATTTTTTCGGAGTGTAGGACCAGACTGAAGCTGCATCCACGCTGGCCCTTTTCAGCTAAGATTCAACACCCCTGCCCTCCCTGTGATACAGTATCCCAAGTAGACTCAAATTGGGCCACCCGATTTGTTGGTCATTAATTGACTGATTGAATTGATGAATGTCAACAATTGGCCAGATATCCCAAGCACATGGTGCCCCAGGTGTAATTTAATTAGAGGGGAAGAATAGAATACCAGCAGCACTATAGTCTGTATTGAATCAAAGTTTGTTCTTAACTTTGACATACAAGTGAACACAAGTATTACACTTTTTTTCTTGCTTTCAGCTTTTAGTCAAAGTCAAGGACAATCTTTCTTCAATCCTGGCAAATGTCCTGGAGGGCCATATTTGCATCTTCCTGTTGTCTGTTTTCAGAAGCAACCCCTTTCCCTCTCTCCATGCTTGTACAGTCTTCAACAACATACTGATTTTTTAAACCTTTATTTTAGTTTTTCTATTGTGTTTTCTTCCTTTAATTTTTTTTGCAGAATCACCTGTGACATGTTTTATTGTGCTGTCATGATCTATGTTTTCTGTCCCCAGTGTTTCGCCTTTTGTTTCCCATGCGCCAACTCTTCCAGATCCACCAAGACAACCGTTCTGCTTTGGAGTACAACATTGAGTTCCGTACCCTAGTGGCCTCGGCTAGGCGGGACCACACCGCACTACACGGCAAGCAAGGGGGTCCTGGCAGGTGCCGCCATTGATCCATCCCTCTCAACCTCCCAATCCAGCTTTCTCGCCACTATTTCCGGGGGTATGATGAATCTGCCCCACTCTGGTCTGTCAGCTGGAAGTACCCACCACTTCTTTGACGCAAGCCTTCCGGACTAACGCTCTAACGGATGTCTCTCTGCCCGAAGTGAACACCATCACATCTCGCTGCTCGTCTGGTCTGTCCTCCTCACCCACTAGTGCAGGGTTCTTCTTCGTGGAAAAGAAGGACAAGTCACTCCGTCCCTGCATTGACTACCAAGGGCTCAACATCATTACTGTGAAGAACCGCTATTTCCTCTGCTATTTCCTCCCTTCAGAATTGGCAGTATATCACCAAGCTAGACCTTTCAAACACCTATCACCTGGTTTGCTTTCACGAGGGGTACGGGTGGAAGACGGCCTTGGACACCCCTAGCAGCCACTATAAGTACCTGGTCATGCCTTTCAGCCTCGCTAATGCTCCAACTGTCTTCCTAAACCTGATCAATGACGTGCTGAGAGACATGATTTCTAAGTTCATTAAGGCTGAGTGCGAGTTTCACCACTCCACACTCCAGTCCCTCGACTTTGTGGTCTCCCGAGGTCAAATCAAAATGGACCATGAAAAGACCAAAGCTGTCATCACTTGGCCCCCGCCAACCAACCAAAAGGAGCTGCAATGTTTCCAGGGGTTTTCCACAGCTCTGTTGCCGCCCCTCCGATAACCCTCACCTCCAGTAAAGTCACATTCTGCTGGATCCCTGAAGCCGATTTGACCTTCTGAGAGCTCAGATGCTTCTCCTCTGCTCCTGTCCTGACTATGCCTGATTCCAAGAAGCACTCTCCAGGTGGACCCCTCCGACAATGGCATCAGAGAGCTACAGATACTTTCACAGAGAGCTACAGATAATAAGATGCACTCCTGTGCCTTCTTCTCTCACCACCTTACACCCACGGAAAGAAACTACAGCATTGGTGACTGCAAATTCTTGTTGTGAAACTGGCCTTTGAAGAGTGGCACCACCTACTGGAAGGCATCCCTGTCCTGTTCATTGTTTGGACCAACCACCGCAAACTTGAGTACCTGAGGTCGAGCAAAAGACTTAATCCCCGCTAGGCCTATTTGTCCCTGTTTTGTAACAGCTTTAACGTCAACCTGACATACTGCCCTGGCTCCAAGAACATCAAGCCTGATGCACTCTCCCGATTGTACTCACCTCCCCAAGCAGACGAAAATCCAGCCACCCTCCCATCACCCGGTACCCTGGTCGCCACTACCCAGCTGGACATTGTCAGCATGGTGGAAGAAGCCCTGAAGAGCTGTCCAGCCCCTGAAGACTTGCCTGCTGACCATCTGTTTGTGCCGGAGGCTGTCTGGCCTCATCTTGTGCAGTGGGCTCACTCTTCCCCTCTCACCTGTCACCCTAGGGTCAGTCACACGCTGGCCCTCCTGAGCCTCCATTTCTGGTGGCCGACTGCCAAGCAAGATGCAGCAGAGTTTGTCGCTGAATGCCATGAGTGTGCGCGAGGAAAGTCCAGCAACCAGTGACCTCAGAGCCTCTAATGTTTTTTTTTGTGTCGGTCCTGGTCTCATTTCACCCTGGACTTTGTTACAGGCCTGCTTTGTTACAGGATGTCTTTGGTCCTTAGCATTGTGGACAGGTTTTCAAAATTTGTACACTTCGTAGCACTACCAAAGCTACCCTCCTCAAGAGGTCCTATTTCTCCACATCTTCCATCTGCACGGCTTGCCCCTGGAGGTGACCACGGACCGTGGCCCTCAGTTTTCAAGTCTCTTCTGGAATTGGTTCTGAACGGTCATTGGTGCCAAAGCCCAGTTGTCGTCCGGCTTTCACCTCCAGACCAATGGCCAGACCGAGAACCAGGAGCTGGAGACTGGAACTGTGTGGTGGAGAAATCCCTGTCTTCCTGGGTCAACTCACTCCCCTGGGTGGAATACGCATACAATTCAGTGCCAGTTTCCTCCTCTGGACTTTCACCTCTCACCTGCTTCCTGAGCTATAAGCCACCCCTGTTTCCCAAGGAACAGAGGGACGTAGAAGTTCCGCCCAACTGCTTGTTCAACTCACCCAAAGGAAGCACTACCCTTCCCTCCCGCAAATGAAGAGGTTTGCGGACCGCCGCTGTCGTCCCACTCCCCGCTATACCATTGGCCAAAGAGTTTGGCTCTCTTCCAGAGACATTCCCCTCCATTCTGGCTGTCATAAGCTTGCTAATGAATCTAGTCACACGCTGGTCACAAAGGGCCAGCGTGTGACTAGATTAATTGGAACCCTTACTATCACTTATGTCCTTACCCCATCAGACGTCTAACTCTGCTACCGCCATTTGGCTTCTCCTTCTGTTCGTGTTTGACTCGCTGCTCTTGGAGTTTGTTTGGATGCCTAGTTTGTGTTTTTCCATTTAGTTTTTGTTTATCTGCCTAGACTACCTTCTCGTTTTTTTCTAACTTTTGCCTGTGACCGCATCTACATTTCGGTTTTCTTTTGCTGTGTCTGTTCTACATTCATGTTGGCCAGCAACCGACCTTCGCCTGTCTCACCTGCCCAAACTTTAATAAAGACTTTCATTGGAAATTCTATGAGTTCGCAACTGGGTCCATTGTTCTTAAGTCTGATAACAAATATATTTATATGTCATGATTTTTAGTACAATGTTTGCATGAGCATTGTTCCTTTACTGCAATTTTTTTTTCAAGACGCCACCTTAAAGTTGTTTGAGCACAAACTTTGTTTTGTTCATTTTATATTACCTCTTTCTTTTTTTAACCTAGATGTCTAAGTGAAATTAAGAAGAGCCTTTTTGGCAAGGGACTCCAATTGTTGACTGCCTCATAAAATTTCCCTGTACCATTACACCATTCTGTCTTCAATCAATCAAATAATCAATCTTTCTTTTTGTATAGTCCATTTGCAGGAAAGGTTGTTACACAGTGTTTCTCATTGGACATTTACCAGAGGGAATACATTCCGTGACCCCTTGAAAGGTGAACAAACTGAACTGATATGGTGACATGCAGAAACAAAAATGCAAATAGATGCAAATATGAGGAAATAGGCCACTGCTCTTCAAGGTATAGTTCCTGTTTTTATTACATGAATTTCTGAGAAAATACACTTTTGAAAATACACGGAACTCCAAAGCAGTTTGTACTGTAACATCATCCCAGAGGCTTAATACATGAACATGCTATGTTTAAAAGTGTTGATTTGCAATTTTACAAATATCTGTTTTAACATTGTGCTGCGATGTATTTCACTGAGCACGACGGTCTCAGGTTACGTGAGCCAAAAGGACAGTGGTTCAAAAACACTTTTGGCCAAGCCTCTCTTTGGTAATAGGAAATGTCTTGCTTATCGATAAGAATCTTTGGTAACACTTTACCTGAACCCCTCACCATAAAAGTGGCATAACACTGTCATACACATGACATAACAGCTGTAACAAGATGGCATAACAGATGATGTCAGTTGATGTCAAATGACACAAAACTCATACTTTTAAGTTATGACAGATGTTACTCTCATAGGATTTACTGATACAAATATGACAGTTTTATGTCATTTAACATAACCTGAAATCATGTTATACCATCTTGTGACAGCTGTTATGTCAGTGTTATCTCAGCCGAGGAGATCAAGTAATTGCACAACATGCAGTGAATTACGTGAATTTACAAAGACACAGTTTACATACAGTAGACAATATTGGTACACTCTGGTCATCCCATGGGACCAAACCCAATTTATCAGAATTATTTTGGTCCATTTGTTCTCTGCTCTGAATGATGCATTTTCCTCCTAGTACTAGCTTTTGAAATGTTATGATTTACTGCCAAATGTTTCCTGTCTCCCTTTTCAACTTGGAGCGAGTCTCTTCTCAACATTTCAGTTTTCAAATTCCAGGATCTCCAAGGGCAGAGGAAGGACATAGATTATGCTTGTGCTCACGTTTTAGAACTTCATAAACAAGTAATGCAATCTAGCCGATTGTGTGAGGCCTCGAAAACCCAAACATTCCACAAGCAAACCTTATTATTTATTGTAGTATTTTCTGGGGATTAATTACACCTAAGCAAGCAATGTATTCAATGTCAAAAAATTATGGTAGCTCATAATTTAATTATCCATTGATAGCTCACTATAAATTATGAATGACTTCAGATCACGTTTTTTCCATTTGAATCTGACAGCTGTTTAATAATTTGAATAATACCACACATCATTCTATGGAGACCACAAATCCTTTCAGTCATCAATGGAAAACTGTGGTAAATCTTTTTATTGAAACAACATAGTATGGAGGTACCCACAGAGCTGTGCAAAAAGCCACATTAAACTTTTAAACTGAAGGCCCCCCTTACCTGCAGTATATAGTGCAGTCCGTAAGAATTTTGACAGTGAAACAGTATAAAAACAGCAGCAATCCCTACATAGTTTACACCATAGTATGGTGTAAATTATGGTTGTAAATACCCACAAAGTTTCATTAATATTCATTATCCATAATTTGTATTCATAGCTTTCAAATCCAGTGTGCTGGAGTATAGACCCAAAACCCAAATTTGTGTCACTGTCCAAATCCAAGTCAATTTATTTCTAAGATGCTTTTTATAACACAAATTGTCACAAAGCAGGTTCACATAAATTACATTACATTACAGAGTCCAGGCCTGAGACCCCCTCAGAGCAAGCCTAGGGCAACAGTGGCAAAACTCCCTGACTAACAGGAGAAAATCTTAAGCAGAACTCAGGGGCAAGCCCATATGCATCAGACAAATAGTTAAACAAGAGAGGGAATACAGAGTTATATACAGTACATGAGGAATAATGGCTTACAGTATATAAGTAATAATTACACAAGTAATAACTGTGCCATTATTACTTGTGGACTGCACTCTACACCGGGAAGAGAGTATGTTCAACTGGTAGAGACTACCAGAATGCCCCTTTCTGTGACAGTGAACAATCTATAAGAACTACTATTTGACCCCACTCATCCTCATTTTTTTAAATATACTTAACATTATTTATTACAGTACAATGGGTACGGTTTTACTGCTTAATAAAACAGGTTGCAATTATAGCCTAATTGACAGTTTTTGCTAGAGAAGAATACCATATACACCAAAAAGAAGTTTAATTATTTTCTTGATCAACTGATTTTTGTTCATTTATGTGTGGGTAAAAAAACATTCCTACTATAGTCACCTCAGGGGAATTAACATTGCAGCTGCTGGATTAATGTTATTCTATTAGTTTAAAATTATTTTATTCTAATTTCACAAACTACCAGTTACAGCTCTGAAGGCTACACCCCTGTCTGCCTTCAGTAGACTATATCCAACACTTTAATATCTGTAGATGCTGTAGATCATAAATGGTCAGATATAATGTACTGATAAAATGTAACTCCTCCATTATCCAGGAAATGGATAATGAAATTTTAACCTTCATTTAACCAAGGAAGACCAAGTGTGAGTAATGCTCTCTTTTCCAGCAACGCCAAGGGATACATAACAATGCACACATGATATCAGTAAAAAAACACATAGAAAAAAGAATCACAATCACACAATGATAAGATAAAGATAACAAGCAGTGAACAATAAAAACAACACATTAAGAGCACGTACCCTGTTTAAAATAATTCTCCTCCTGATTTTAGTTGATCCAGTTTTATACAGAGGTGTCCTGTACACAGTTGCATTTTTGAGCAGCGTAATGACGCTGGTTTCCCCAGTTCTGTATTGATAAGACTGATCTGAAGTAATGTAGCATGACCCTGAGAGTGAGTAGGCTAAGCTAACTGATTTAAAACATTACAGAGAATATAAAAAGGTAGCTTGTTTAAACATGCCCTGTAAATAAACAGCGTGGACCGACAATGTCACTATTGTTATAAAATCACAATTTCAGAGACAAAAACTTCGGAGACAGAAATTTTAGGACAGTGCTAATGTGAAGTGCCTGAACCTCAAAGTGTTTTTTTTAGCAAAAGTTTTATCTAAATTTGTGACAGCATATAGTCTTCTTTTTTTCAAGAATGGTATTACTCAATACAGCTACCACCCTGCACATCAACACATTTCTAGGCTACATGTGCCCAGACAGTAAAAATACTTTTTAGGATTTATAGGATGTGTCGAATGACCCAAACATGAACCACAGCAAATTAATTACTGCTGTTTCTTTGAGCCAATTGTCTTTGGAGTTTGACACTTGTCAAAGGGCTTAATTTGAATAAGAAGTTGAAAACTAGATGTCACACTCACGGTAGCTTCCAGCCAGAATGGGGGCATAACTGATCCGAAGTCAGAGCTGTCCGCCATATCGCTAATGCTAGCCAAGTTAGGCAACGTGATATTTGTATGCTAACGTTACCGATTTTTTGTGTCATGTGATCGCCTGGATGGGTGGCTGCCCAGAAACCAGTCTCAGCATTCATGCAAATTTACATTACATTACATTAATGGCATTTGGCAGAGACTCTTATCCAGAGCAATGTACAACAAAGTGCAAAGTGCATTCTCATAACCAGGGTTAAGTGTGCTGAAAGACCCTAGAGGGAAGTACAATTTCAACTGCTACCTGCACAATAATGCATAAGGACCAGGGCCTATTTGATCAACGGAAATGTTTTATTTATTTATTTTTTAATCATAATACCGCAACACGCAAATGTATGAACAAGCCACTTACCTAGCCAAACAAAACTAGCAAAGGTATCATCCAAATACACAAGTAAATATCACAGGTAAAGACAACAATTAAGGTTTACAGGAAAGTAGGGAAGGACAAGGAGATATGTAGCTTGAAAAGGTGCGTCTTCAGTCTGCGCTTGAAGGTGGCAAGAGATTCTGCCGTTCTGACCTCCATGGGGAGTTCCTTCCACCACCATGGAGCCAGAACAGACAGCAGTCGTGAGCGGGAGGTGGAAGTCTGGAGAGGGGGAGGCACCAGGCGGCCTGTGGTGGCCGAATGAAGGTGTGTAGGGTCTGATGATTTTTTTAGAGGTAAGCTGGGGCTGACCCCTTAACGGCTTGGAAGGCTAGCACCAATTTTTTAAATTTGATGCAAGCCATGACAGGCAGCCAGTGGAGGGAAGTAAGCAAGTAAATACCCTCATGGACGTAAATACCCTCAGATCAGAGCTCATATTCATTGTTTCATTTCAAATTAAATGTGCTGGAGTGCAGAGCCAAAACGCGCTGTGCCCTGAATAAAAAATGCCCCCCTAAAATCTGTGACTGCCCCCCCAATTAGAGCAGTCTAGAACCATGGCTGGTCCAATCTTTTCCAAAAATAGCCAGTGTGGGTGCAGGTTTTTGTTCTAAGACACCTGATTCTACTTATCAAATGGCCGTATTTCAAATTGAAGACTTCTGTGCTATTTAGTGCAAATATCAAGGACAGAAGTAAATGGTCATGCGATCAAGTGCATCCCAAACTTAAGTACAGTTTAGGCAATTATGCACCAAAATAATTAATCATGAGTTATCTTGCCATACTTGGAAGGATTGAATTGATCATCTGAGCATAGTTTCCGTCCCCAGTAGAATCTGTTTCATAAAATTGGCTGCGTACATTATGTCGACAACATTTTCCATAACGCTGTGTTACGAAAAACATTGCCATGCATTATGAATGCGTTATGTCAGCTTCATAGCATGTAGTTCAAAGTGGGGATGACCTCCGATGCATGGGGCCACAACCCTTCCTCATCAATCCATCCCCCAGTCATGTGATATCCGGCATTGGTTGATATAACACCGGCATTAATACCCATGTGGTCACCTCAGCTGTTTTGCACAATGTCTCTTTCTACCATTTACTGTCTGTATTTCATTCACTCTCCCTCTCTCTCTCTCTCTCTCTCTCTCTCGTTCCCTCTCTCTCTGAGTCATGTCTCTGGCTGGTATCCTCACACATAAAAGTGATGACGAGGGCATTGGTACTTTTGATCTGTCTGAAATCCAGACTGCGGACAAAAGCAGCAGGGTGTGACACCCAGGCTCGGCCCAGCAGCTAAATCCCAGCTTTTGTGCCCCCATTGTTGTGCTGCATTTGTGGGGTGGGTTGGTGGGGTGGGGGGTAGTGTGGGTAGAGTGTGTTTGGGATGAGTTTGGCAAAAACAAATATTAAAGTTTTTTGGGGTTTTTTTCACAAATACACTGCACTGTCAATTTGACAGTTTCAACTAGACTTTGTTCAAAAAAAAAAAAAAAAGGTTTGTTTTTGTTTTTAAAAATTGTTGAATACTTCCATGGAAAGCATTCTGTACACAATGAAGACATTTCAGCGTATACTGTACGTGCTTGTTATTTTATATTTTTTGTTCAACTTAATAACGCTGACCTGTTATGACTTCTGTGACTTCCTGAACGTCCTCCCTAAAATAGCTTCCAATCTTGACCATGGACCATGGTCAGGGTCAACAGTGGACAGGGTCAGTAAGGAGGGGGATAGGAGGTGGATTGTGGTTACAATAATAGCAAGGCCTTCCATGCAGGATTTATAAAGGAAATCCTCGCCAACTGATTAGGAGTCTTGGACCTAATGCTGATAATCGCTCACATCAAATACAAAATATTACTGACCACCGGAGCTCTGAGCAAAGATACCCCTCAAGCCTAACATGGATGGACCTGGTTCAGCACTGGATACATGGTTTTGTGCGACGGAGACCCCAGTGGGATGTAGAGAAGAGGAGAACAGTCTGGGGGAGGGGGCGGCGGTGTGCGACCCGTCCGCTTGAGGGAAAACGCTATGTGAATATTGTGTGCAGTGGCCCCGCTAACAGGATTAAAGAGCGGTAATCCTCCATAGGTCTTTCACTGTTAAATACAGGCCCTGATTAGGCCAGGACACACACTCTGAAAGTGAGAACCTGGTGTTAAGAGAGCTGATATACACACGTTTGCATTAACAATCACTCACAGACATTCTCCTCTGCTGACTAAAGGACCATACTGGCTTTGATTGCATTGTCCTTAGATGGTTTAAGTCCTACCTTGAAACAGAAGACAGCATGTTTCCATTGCCGATGCAAAATCTGACTCCAACCCTGTCACGTGGTGTCCCACAAGGCTGAGAGCTAGGCCCAATCCTTATATGTCCCCCCTTGATCACTTGATCAATAGCCATAAAAATTACTTCCATTCTTACGGCAACGATACTCAGGTTTAAATGAAAACCAAACATGACTCCTTCACTGCCAAAACCAAGCTTAATACCTGCCTGGAGGAAATAAGAGCAACTTCCTCCAAGGTCCATCAGCAGCCTTTTGGCGGTGCCCAGGACTTGGCTCCGTACTGTGGGTGATCAAGCTTTTTGCTTCATTGCACCACACCTGTGGAACAGTCTGCCTGATCACCTACACCTGGAACAATCATTGGCAGTCTTCAAGGCTGGGCTTAAAACCTATTTTTATCAGTGTGCTTTACTGATTGCTTGATACAGGTTACTGTATTTTTTACTGTGATTTTATTTTACCGTGATTGTTTTATTGTTGCCTTCTGTAAAGCATAAAGATCATCTCTGTATGATGAAAAGCGCTATCTCCTGGTATTTCAATCTAGATTTGTTAAACGACTTAGAACATTTCACCTTTTGTATCAGACCACCCAGATTTTGGGTAAGCAAAAGCATTGGAACATGTTACTGACAGGTGTTTCTCGTTTCCCAGATGTGTCCTGTTAGACTGATTGTTATATAGTAAATAGCTCTGAATGTTTACTCTTGGTTTTAGACTTGGTTTCAGGGTTTTGCCTGCATTTGTGTTACACAGCTGTCTTTGGGAGAAAAGCAATCAATTTTGAAGCTTAGAAAAGAGGGGAAATCAGAGCCATTGCACAAGCATTGGGGATAGCTTGTACAACAACTTGGAATGTCCTGAAAAAGAAAGAAGTTGCTGGCATACTGAGCAACAGACTTTGAACAGGTCGGCCTAGGAAAACAACAGTATTTGATGACAGAAACATTGTGAGAGCTGTGAAGAAAAACTCCAAAACATCAGTCCGTGACATCTCAAACAATCTCCACAGGGTAGGAGTAAAGGTATCTCAATCAACCGTTCAAAGAATACTCTGAGAGCAGCAATATAGAGGCTATACCAGAAGATGCAAACCACTCATCAATAGTAAGAATCGGATGGTGAGATTACAATTTGCAGAGATAAGCCACAAAAGTTCAGGAACAAATGGACTGATGAGGCCAAAATTAACCTTTACCAAAGTGATGGAAAAGCCAAAGTGCGGGTAAAGAAGGGATCTATTCACGATCAAAAACAAATGAGCTCATCTGTGAAGCATGGTGGAGGAAGTAAATGCTAAATGGCTGGCATTTATATAGCACCTTTATCCAAGCGCTGTACAATTGATGCTTCTCATTCACCCATTCACACACACCTTGGCTGCCATGCAAGTCACCAAGCAGCTTGTCAGAGCATTTAGGGGTTAGGTGTCTTGCTCAGGGACACTTCAACGCAGCCCGGGCGGGGGATCGAACTGGCAACCCTCCGACAGCCAGACAACTGCTCTTACCACCTGAGCCAATGTCATCCCAAAGTGTCATGGCTTGGGCTGGCATGGCTGCTTCTGGTGTGGGCTGACTAATATTTATTGATGATGTAACTCATGATGGTAGCAGCATAATTAATTCAGAAGTCTACAGCTTACAGAGGAATAAATCCAAACTAATTGGGAGGAACTTCATCATGCAGCAAGACAATGACCCAAAACACAGTGCGAACAGAACAAAGAACTTCATTCGAGAGAAAAGGTTTTAGACTGACCAAGTCAATCATCAGACCTTAACCAAATTGAGCATGCATTTCACCTCGTGAAGAGGGGATTGAAGGGAAAAATCCCCCAAAACAAACCACAACTAAAAGAGGCTGCAGTAAAAGCCTGGAAAAACATCACAAAAGACGAATCCAACAGTTTGGTGATGTCAATGGGTCGCAGGCTTGATGCAGTTATTGCAAGTAAGGGATATGCTACCAAATATAAAGTGTTATTTACTTTCATTTACTTGAATAGTCTCTGTTCCAAAATTTTACTCACCTAAAAATTGGGTTGCCTGATACAAAAGGTGCTATAGTGTAAGTAATTTAACACATCTAGGTGTAGATACCAGGAAATGAAAGCTGAAATTATGAAGTCTTGTCTCGTGTTCCCCAAATGTAATGGAATTGGCCTTGTTGTTCCAATACTTTTGGAGGGGACTGCATACTGAATAATTTCAGGTTAAGCACCTTGCTCAAGGGCACATCAGCAGTGTCCTACCTGGGAATCACATCTGCAACCTTTAGGTTATGAGCCCTGTTCATTAACCATTATAGACCTGCTGTGGAACTTTCTGTTTAGAGCTCACAGAACAACATTAACCTAGTATTAAAGGATTATGTGCAATGTGCTCTACATAGCTGAAGCATACAGTAGGTGTCCAGTGGTACTTTCTTTGATTACAACACCAATTGTTGTCTGTTAAGCTGACATTACAGGTATTAATTATTAATGTGCCTCTGTGTCTTCTTGGCAATATTGCATTTTTGTATTCCTGAGAGTAACACTAATGTTCTCCACTCCTGTATATCTCTCTGGATAAGAGAGTCTGCAAGGAATCACTGTGCAAGAAAAACTGTAAAGAAACTATGAAAAATGATAAAAAGCAACTGTATAAAAAAAGTATAGTCCCCCATCATAAATACTGATCATACAGTTAAGATTCAGAATCAGTTTATCAATAAAATAATAACATTTGTTTTCCTTTGTGTGTAGCAAACAAGACAGTACAACAATGCTATAAAATATAATATAATATACACTAACTGAGCACTAAAACACCTCATTCATGTGATTATCTAACCAGCCAATTGTGTGGCAGCAATGCAATGCATAAAACCATGCAGATATGGATCAGGAGCTGAGTTAATGTTCATATCAACCATCAGAATTTCAGTGATTTCGACCATGGCATGATTGTTGGTAGACAGGGTGGATTAAGTATCTCTGAAACTGCAATCTCAGTTTTATGAGTTTTGGGTAGTAGAACCCCCAATGTGGAGGTAATTAAGATGGGCCCCATGTGTTTTTCTGCATAGGTCCCTTACCTCATTCTAGAGCAGTGGTTCCCAACCCTGGTCCTGGGCCCCTGTGTATACTGGCTTTTGTTTCAACCACAGTGGCAACCCCAAAATTTCAACAATCTTTTAATAGGTGCTTTTTGTGTTTAGAGGAATTCTTAAGTCAGTAATAGCTACATATGGCATGAAGAATAAAAGCCTATGTTCATATTGTACTATATTGCAATCAATTACATAAAAATGGTAACAACATTTCTTAAACTGATCAAATTAGGTAAATAAATAGGCTAATTAGGTTGTTCAACATGTTTCAGTTCATTCACAATGCAGGTTTGGCTTGTTATCATTGGCTTTGTCTTTGAATTCTTCATTATCTACAAAATTGTCAGTTTTAGTGGCCACACGTTCACCAACAAGGAGCCTATTGATTCACCTCCATCTTTAATTTGATCAGTTAAATACATTTGTTTCCTCTTCTATGCCAAAATACCATAATAAGCATAACATGAACATCAGCCTGTTACTCGTCATGGAATGCTTATTTCTGACATAATGTATCTTAAAAGAGTAAATAAGCCATAAAACATAATAAGACATAAAAAGCACTAAATGGAGAAAAATGAACAGTTTGTTAAAATTCTGGGGTTGGAACAAAAACCAGCAAACACAGTATCGAGGTTGGAAACCCTCAAGGGTAAATCTGCCATCTTTGCCTCCAAATCATCCCTTGACCTCCATGTCCACCTGGGTCCGCCTGAGTCAGTGGTCAGAGATGGATGATCTGTACATGGTCTAGTGGTGAGGGAGTAAGGAATGTATTAGAGACCTGGGAAAAATACATAATTGTTTTGGATTCAAATGCTTTCCTGTGCTCGATAGAAAAGTATTTTAATTGTAAATAATTACGTATTTGACCCAGGTCTGGACCAGAGATTGGTTGAATAGCAGACAAGAACCGTAGCATTCATTTGGAAAAGGACAAGGGCTAAAAAAAAGTTTATGCTATCAGGGCCGTGAGTGGACGTTTAATCCTATTTTAATCTCAGTGGGATTTATTAAACAGCAGCAGGTCTCTGCAGATTACCCAATAAAGATGGATTATGAATAGCTAAATGCACTTAAGGTGAAGCACTGATCCATTCTCATCAGATCTGGGTCAAATACATAGTTGTTTTGGATTCAAATACTTTTCCACGTTTACTGAACTTGTCTGGCAAATTCAACTGAGCACAGAAAAGTATTTGATTCCAAATAAATTACGTATCTTGGCTCATAGCCAAGATTTTGGCACGGGGTCTCGCGCTCACACAAGGGTTATTATTAATCTATCCAACCGATACCATATAATTTTTTTTAACCGTTCTACGATTCTGTAGTCAGGTGCGCAGGGCAGCATCGTCCGTGGAGGTCGGGAGATGCAATCGCGGCTTTGTATGACAAATCAAATCAGGCGCAGTTCAATCGACCGACTGATTGGAGCGGATTAGATTCCGCCCCGGAGCTCTGTCCGCTGCGTTCAATCAAATTTGTCCGTGACTCCTGAATCGGATTGTTTTCAGAGGGATTGCTATGGGTTTTAATCACCTGTGCTGAATATTCCTTACAGTGCTGTAAGAACAGCCATTGTTCGCAACGGTATCAATAACCACAGCAACAAAATTAATTAATTGCTCAGTCCCGGCGCGGCTAATACCTAGTCCGGTTTTACAGTTGCTCGTATAAAATCATATCATTACTGTATTCACAATAGGCTCTGCTTTGGAGAGCACAGTGGAGAGGCAGGCCCCGTTTGATTTCACATGAGCGTGACCCATCTGAGCTTTTGTTTCAGCAATTAATGAGGTGCCCATGAAGGATGAGAGGTCTTGATGAGTTTCTGCTATTTTTATGTTAATACTGTAACTCGGGTTTAGCATACGCGGTATATTAGTATAAGCTATATTATATATTAGCATATATCTCGAGCACTGGGAGATTTACAGCACACACACACACATACATCAGCGCACATGCACTGATCTTTAAATACTCTGGAAATAACGTCACTAACGTAAATATGATATACATTATTACTGAGTGTGATGTGAGAAGTTTGTTGTATTGTCCTGTATGATTTCGCCAGGGTCAGCTACAAGGACGAACAGCTCTCGCCCACTTATAGAGCTCTCTTTTACTGCCACCTGCTGGTCTCTAAATGCAAGTGCATCAGTGAAACACGAAACAACTCTTTCTGGAAGATTCAGTTGCCAAGTTATATTATGATATTCCTCAATTCTGTCTCATGCCTGCTCTGGAGACACCCTGAGCCCACACAAGTACTGGAACCAGGCCTTGAGGTTTCTGATTTTCACCTCCACCCTGGCCTATGTCCTGCTATGGGCCAAGTTGAAGTTCAGCCTTAGGGGCAGTGTACCCTGCTGAAGAAAACAGCTCGGTTTTGAAACAGCTGGCAGCTGGTTGACCAGTTCAGACCAGCTCCCAGCTCGACATAGATTTGTTGGTTGGCCAGTTCAGACCAGCTCCCAGCTTGACATGGTTTGACCAGCTCAAGCTATGTTCTGAAACAGCTCAGACAAGATACCAGCAGTAGCTGGCAGCTCATACCCAGCAAGACCAGCTTATGACCAACTTGACCAGCTCAATTGTCAAGTAGGTCAAGCTTGCATAACTGGATTTTACAGCAGGGTAGGGCATCATCAGACAGGCCAAGTTGAGGTAGCCCCTGCCCCCAAGAAGAAGCAAGCCATCAAACTGATCTACTTCATCACATGGTACATAAATCAAAGGTTACATAATGGAAATGGCAAAATTAAGTTTAAATGTTTTCATTTAGCACTCTATGAAAGGTGGCATGCCTTGTTCATGTCTGTGAAACAAGGTGAACTTCCAGAAAATCATGAAGTTGTGGACAGACCCTGGCGTTCAATAAAGCATTCAATAATCTAAAAGTGTTTTGGAATCAGACTGCTAAAATTAGTCTTTAACCATAATTTTGTGAACACTATTTTTTACATATACAGTACTGTGCAAAAGTCTTGGGCACCTGTATAACATTCTGTACAGATAAGATTCTTTCAAAAATAATTCAATGAAATTTCCTAAATAAACACACTATACATTTTACACTACATTTTAGTAATTTGGCAGAATAGTTAAAAACGGAATCAAATCTATATTTTTTGTGACCACCCTTTGGCATCTTCTCTGAGATAGCCAACGCTGTCCTGCAGTTCTATAAGACAATCAGCAGGGAGGTTGTTCCAAGCATGTTGGAGAACTTGCCACAGTTCTTCGTCAGACTTTGTTTGGCTCCTTGTTTCTGATCTCAGACAGCCTTGATCAAGTTTTTATGTAAAAAGTAGTCAATTGCGTACAGTAAAATGTTCCTTTTTTAATTAAATACACAAATGCCTCTGTAAAATTAAATCTTTAGAAATAATAATTAATATTTGGAAATTTCAAATGTGTTCATTTATACTAACACACACAAAAAAAATAAACATATATAATAAAGTCTAGGGTGCCTAAGACTTCGGCACAGTACTGTAAAACATATATAGTGCATTACCTGAACATTCATGCTGCACACAGTTGCTTTGCCGAAATGCTCTGTATCTCCATTGTTATACAAAAAGCTCCGATTGGGAAAACATCAGCTTTTTTCGTGGAGCGAGCGCAAAGCCATGAAAAGGAACATGACATTGTGATGCTTTCACGATATAATAATAATAATAATAATAATAATACATTTTATTTAAAGCGCCTTTCACGTCATCCAAGGACACTGTACAGTAGTGGCAAGAGGCAGTCATAAAACAACATATAGGGACAGACACTGTACACTTATTAAAAGACACTATACAAAAATGTAGACAATAAAATAAAGTATATAAAACAACAAACAACAATAGGATGGGACATGGCGAGAGTGAATAGATAACGTTCACCTGCGAAGTGGCAAATCCGACCAATCCAGCCAAAGGATACGGGAGTGGGTCAAGTTTAGTTCAAGCTCAAGTTCTAGGGTTATAACGTATTCCTTTAAATGTATTGAGTTGATGCTGAGTTCTTCTGGAACACAATCTCACCACTCATCTGCAGAATGACAGTTGACCTCAAACAAAACTCAAAAATACCACCGCACATGAACACAGCCCTCCTCTCAGTATTACTGAAGCCTGATAAAGACCCAACCCTGTGTTCCAGCTACCGCCCCCTATCGCTCATCAACACCGATCTCAAAATTATCAGTAATGCACTAGCCACCCGAATTGAAATGGTTACCCCATCACTAATCCATCCAGATCAAACCGGATTTATCAAAGGAAGACACTCTTCAAACAATATGCGTAGACTTTTCAATTTAATTCATACATCAAAACAAAAATAAAACAATAATTGCTTCATGAGATGCAGAAAAGGCCTTTTGACAGAGTAAATTGGGCATTCCTGTTTAACACACTAAAAAAAAGTTTATTCACTGGATAAAGATATTATACAATTTTATGAATATAATATTATATAATTCACCAATGGCCACAGTTTCTACTAACAGACTAACATCACAGAGTTTCACACTGCACAGAGGGACTAGGCAAGGATGCCCATTCTCACCAGCTTTATTCCCCTTGGTCATTGAACCACTAGCCGCTGCAATACGTCAAAATGATAACATAAAGGGAATCCATACACACCACAAAATCAGCCTTTACGCAGACAACATATTGCTCTACCTACAAGACCTATCAAACTCCCTGCATGAGGCCATCAGGGTCATTAATTCATTCTCTCAATATCTGACTACGCTATAAACTGGACAAAATTATTTTACTCATAAATAGTGCTGACTGGAATGCTACATCACAAAACTCTATATTAAGTATCTGGGTATAAATATTTCCACCAAGCTCTCAGAGTTGTTCCTCCTTAATTCCATTCCATTAATGAACAAAATCGAAGATTATTTAAATCATTGGACAAATTTACCACTTTCTCTAATTGGCAGAATAGAAACATAGCACCATAGCACCATACTACCAAAAAATAACTACCTCTTCAGAATAATTCCCACCCAGCCCACCACAAAATGGTTTAATTCATTAAACTCCATCACAACCAAATTCTACAGGCCCAGATCAAACTTTCTACCTTACAGAAATTCAAAACTCAAGGACTGGAAGCCCCAAACTTCTTTCACTACTATTTGGCAAACCAACTAAACTACATCACAAACTGGATGTATTCCAACCAACAGGACAACCCATGGATAGAAATAGATCAATCAGTGTTTGCGTGGGTTTCCTCCGGGTACTCCGGTTTCCTCCCACAGTCCAAAGACATGCAGGTTAGGCCAACGATATCAATTTTGATTTACTGTAATGGATCCAGAAAAGGGTTGGGCAGCCCTGATCGTAACAGTTAGGTTCACCTGCAGACATGCGCAAAGAAAGGGAGATTACGCTATGAGTCCTCACAATTCCAGGGAACCTTTAGACCCGGAAAAGCAGGCGGGCACCAATGACCTCAGCCACTCGTGAAAGCCGACATCACTCACCAGGGGAAATGTGAGGGATATTACATGCTATTTCCCATGACATTTAAGAGGACCGTTCCTCAAAATTCAAAGGAATTGATATGGAATATAATTTTTTATTCCTATTACAATGTTGCTGCTCACCGCCGCCCCCTGGTCCCACCCACCATCTAGGCTGCCAGATCAGGACTGTCACCTAGCTGCCGCTAATTTCATTAATGCGATCATTGAGCCTCCCAAGGTTTCTATCTGTTACCAGAGACTTTTTCCTTGCCACTGTTGTGTGTGTTGTGACAAAGGTTTTTGAAATGTGGTATGCAAATACATTTTAATTTGATTTGATTAAATCAATAATCAATCAATCAATAAAAAAATGAAATATACTCTAAACTCTCTCTAATTCTTCTGTATACATGTATGTATTACACAGATGTACAGTGGCACCCTTGAACTAAAAAATAATGCATTTGCTGAAATAAGCATAATTTTCCAACATGTGTGAAGTAGAGCACTTTATTAATGATTCAATGGAATTTTATTTTTCAAATAAAAAATGTTATTCCCCAAAAACAAGTGCCACAATTATTTGCACCCCTGGTTTAATACTTTGTGCAAACACACCAGGTAAAGATAACAGCCACAAGTCTTTTCCCATGAATTGTGATAAGGTTAGAGAACACATTCAGAGGGATTTTCCTTGATGTTCCTTGATGCAGAACATTTCCGGGATATCCCCTATTCAGGGGACATGTTTTTCATCGGAGTTTCTTGGGAGACTGAGATAGCCATCGCAGAACATGCTTGTTTTTGTACTTAACCATTTCTATGTGGAGTTTGATGAATGCTTGGAGTCATTGTCCTGCTGGACAATCTACTTACAACCAAAACTCAGCTATCTGGCAGAGGCAACCAGATGTTCTTCCAAGATTTCTTGGTACCTTGTTTGATTAATTGTGCCATTGATCTTAAATAGTGCCCCTGGACCACTGGCAGCAAAACATCTCCAAAACATCAATGACTCACCAGCATACAGTGGGAGCAATAATTATTTGATCCCTTGCTGATTTTGTAGGTTTGCCCACTTACAAAGAATGGAACTGTGTAGAATTTTGATCATAGGTATATTTTAACATTGAGAGACAAAATATCACAAAATAATCCACAATAACAACATCATATAAATTTTATAAATTTTATATCATATTTTCACATGAAATAAGTATTTGATCCATAGAACAATAGGACTTAATACTTGGAGGAGAAACCTTTGCCGTCCCTCCACAGATTTTCGATGGGTTTTAGGTCTGGAGACTGGCTAGGCCACTCCAGAACCTTAATATGCTTCTTTTTGAGCCACTCCTTTGTTGCCTTGGCCGTATGTTTTGGGTCATTGTCATGTTGGAAGACCCATCCACGACCCATTTTCAGTGCTCTCACTGAGGGAAGGAGGTTGTCGTCCTGGTACATGGCCCCATTCATCCTCCCCTCGATACTGTGAAGTCATCCTGTACCCTTAGCTGAGAAACACCCCCAAAGCATAAGGTTTCCACCTCCATGCTTCACAGTGGGGATGGTGTTCTTGGGGTTGTACTCAGCATTTCTCTTCCTCCAAACACGGCGAGTCGAGTTGATGTCAAATATCTCTATTTTGGTCTCATCTGACCACATCACCTTCTCCCAAGCCTCCTCTGGATCATCCAGGTGTTCTTTGGTAAACTTCAGATGGGCCTGTACATGTGCCTTCTTCAGCAGAGGAACCTTGCACGCACAGCAGGATTTTAATCCTTCACGGTGTAGTGTGTTACTGATGGTTCTCTTCGTGACTGTGGTCCCAACTGCCTTCAGGTCATTAACAAGCTCCTGTGTAGTACTGGGCTGATCCCTGACCTTTCTCATGATCATTGATATCTCATGAGGCGAGATCTTGCGTGGAGCCCCAGACCGAGGGAGATTTGTGGACTTTGTGTTTTTTCCACACAAAGTTTCTAATAATTGCTCCAACAGTTGTTAACTTCTCACCAAGCTGCTTGCTTATTTTCTTGTAGCCCATCCCAGCCTTGTGCAGGTCTACAATTTTGTCCCTGATGTCCTTAGACAGCTCCTTTGTCTTGGCCATGGTGGAGATGTTGGAATCTGATTGATTGTGTGGACAGGTGTCTTTTATACAGCTACATAACGATGTAACGAGTTGACACAGGTGTTGTGGGTAATGAGTTGAGATTAAGAGTGCTTCTTAATGGAAAACTAACTGGTCTGTGGGAGCCAGAATTATTGCTGATTGGTAGGGGATCAAATACTTATTTCATGCAAAAATACGATAATAAATGTATAAAATTTATATGATGTTGTTATTGTGGATTATTTTGTGATATTCTGTCTATCAATGTTAAAATGTACCTATGATTAAAATTCAATACAGTTCCATTCTTTGTAAGTGGGAAAACCTACAAAATCAGCAAGGGATCAAATAATAATTGCTCCCACTGTATTTGACAGTAGGTATGAAGTGCGTCTCCTTGTATGCATTCCACAACATTACATCTTTTGTCTCATCTGACCATACCACTCTCTTCCTGTCATAATTCTAATGAGGTCTGGCAAACTCAAGATGCTATTGTGCTCAGTCTTTGTGTCAGCCTTCCTAAGAGTTTGCTTATGGGTTGCATATGGCCTCCCTCACCATCTTCCTTGCCATCTTTGGGGATAATATTTATGCACTCGCATCCTCTTCCTGGCAAGTTTACAACCATTCCATATGGTTTATGCATTTTTATTATTGCCCTTCCAGTTGCCCAAGTGGTATGTTTAACTGTTTATGGATTTTCTTTGTACCCGTTACCCAACTTGTGGTGGTCAATTACTTGTAGTTTTCAGAAAAAATTAGATTAGAAAAATATTGAAACATGAGAGTAAATGTATTGAAATAAAAGTATATTGTTTTCCTGTATGTTTTAACATAAAATAAAGATAATTATCCATGTTGTTTATTATACACAGCCATTTTTCACAACTTTTATTAAGGGTGCTAAATATGCAGTGCTCTATGTAATAAAAGTAAGGAAGTATGATCTCTGGAAGTATTCTAGAGAATCCTGCCCATGTCCTATCACTGTCTGTCGATATCAGGAAATACACCACACCTTATCGTAGACACACCACCCTAATACTCTGTTCATACATGCTCCTGCTTTTTGAAAAATGCTAACAATCTCAATGACAACAGATCAAATGACAACGCCAATGAAAATGACAATGACATACAATGACAATGAAAATTACAATGACATACAGAAATCAAAATGTCTGCTGAAGTCAACTCAATTGTAACTGTGACTCCCTTGCAGTGAAAATGTCCGCCACGCAATACTTACAGGAAAACTCCTACACACGACACACATTTCCAAGAAGTTAACAAAAGATGTGGCAACAACTCGGAAGACGTTGTTAAATCCTAAAACAACGAACCAAGACTATGTGAGCCGGCTGTAGCACGCTCACTAACTGGGGTGCACCACCCCTGGTTTAAATGTCTCTGACAATGAATCTGTGTGTGATCAAAAGCAAACCTGAACTGTAAATGTTAAACATGAGACCTTTCTGTAAATTTTTAAACAAAATTGCTTTTTATTTTCATTTTTTACTCTTTATAAATGATGGAAAAAAGGAAAATAGCCCTGTGCAAAAGTTTGGGAACTCTTTTGGATTCTTTTTTGTTTTTGTTTTTGTTTTAAAAAGATGATTACTAAGGCCAAGACCCAGATGATTTACTTGTTAGAGCTTCAATGAATCAGGTGTTAACAACCATGGCTTCCTCTAAACAGTCGTCCAAGGATGTCAGAATGAAGATGATTCATTTCCACCAAGAAGGAGAAGGCTACAAAAACTCTCTCAATGCTTAAAATGATCTATTTCCACTGATAAATGTAACAGTTGATGTCTGGAAGACCAAAAAAGATTCCCCCTGCCTAAGGCTGCCTAAGGAGGAGTTACAAAGTACTAACGGACAGGATTCCCAAACTTTTTTTTATTGTTTTGAAACCGTAAAAAAAAGAAAAGAAAAGGAAAAGCTTTAAAATCTTGCTTTAAAATGTGAATAAATGTGTCATGTTTAACATTGTACCATTTAGAGGTCAGGTTTGATTCTGTTCACTAACATATTAATTGTAAAATACTTTTTGACCAGGGGTGCCCAAAATTTTGCACACTACTGTATCTATGTAGATCACCTCTTCCAGTATTGGTTGGCCTCTTGAAATTCCTGTTCATGTTCACTCAGATAACTTCCTGTAAACCAGACGAGTGACATGAATCAGCGCAACATTCACTTCTGAATCATACAAGCGACAAAGTTTTGTTTGGTTACCACCTATATATATATATTTTTTTTTTCAGAATGCACAGTTGTTTTAATCAGGACACCAGGAAAAGGAATATACTGTAGATTTTCAACACTTCTGAGGTAAGAATGTATTTATTTACATTAATAAAACAAACAAACAAACATCATATTCTCTAATCATAAAATAAGCATAGCTGGGGAATACATTTTGAAGAACACTCAAAATTATTTTTGATACAGGATTTTAAAAAACCTTGTTTGTGCCAATTAAAATATCAACGTGTATTTATTCATCATTTGGCATTTTCTCAAGAATAGCTTTGTGTAATATCTTTTTTTAGTTTTTCATCTTATTATGACAGTTTTGAAATATTTGAACATCTTAAAATGTTTAATATAAGTTATGTAATATGTACTGTAACTGTAAATGAAATGTTTTGTCCTGTTTTAAATCTTTTGCCCCCTTGTCCTGTTAAATAATTTCAAGGATTTTTATTCTGATTTGTATAATTCTGTATGTAAATGCTTTGATTGATTGTATGCTGTTTATGGTTATTTGTAATGTTTGCCTGAACTGTATCTGTCTGTCTATATGCCTCTATGTGTTTTTTACCTATGTATATAGGTCTGACTTGAAAAGGAGATTCCTTTCTCAATGTGACCACCTATTAAAATAAAGGATAAAAAACCCCATAAAAAATTATTAAAATCCAAAAATAATGGAGTGCAGATTTTCCTTTATGCTTAGACATACACAGGTGAGGAAGAGGAAATCAAGCAGCCAAATAAATATCAAATACCTAAATAAATTCTCCCATATGGGTTTAACATATTGCTGCCCTCAACATATATACAATTACAATAATTGTTTGAAACACATTGAAACATGAGAGTAAATGTATTGCAATAAAAGTAGATAGTATGTCCATATATTTGAACATGCATAACATATAGATGTGTTGTTTATTATAAGCAGCCGTTTTCTTCATTTTTCTGAAGGGTGCCAATAATTCTGGAGCCCACTGTATATTTACAGTCCCAAAAGTTTTGACACATTATGGGGCCTTTTTTGAATTGTTTTATTTTCTCTGTTTCATCAAACAATTCACATGTGGTCAATACAAAGATTCTCAGCTTTTATTAAATAGTATTTTTATACATTTATACATTTTTACCATGTAGCAATTACAACACTTTTTATACATTTCAATGTTTGAGGCAAATTAACATAAAGTCAAATGAAAGTCATGTTTTGTATTTGGTTGCATATATTTGTATGCCATGAAATCTATCAACATCACCACAGTCTGGATATCTCAAGCAAAAACTAAAACCACTTTGCATTTAATTGGATCTCTGTGGGCATTGGGGGTTGGGACTTGATTCAGCTGTAAATTATGCTGATACAGTATGAAACACATTTGTGGATTAAGTGGTTTTTAGTCATCAAGGTTCTGAGGTATATGAATTCACATGTGAATTGTTTGATGTCTTATTTCCTTTGTCATCAATCAGAAAAAGCAGAAAAGGGCAAGGTGTGTCCAAACTTTTGACTGGTACTGTATTTATGAAATAAATATAGAAATATAGAAAGTATTGAGACCCCTTCACTTTTTGCACATTTAATTGTGTTGTAGATTTCTTTTTAAATGGATAAAATTGCTATTTTTTCCATCACTCTACACTCAATAACCTATAATAACAAAGTGAAAACATGTTTTTAGAAATCTTTGCAAATATATTAAATAACGAAAAACTTCTCTTATTTACATAAGTATTCAGACCCTTAATTCAGTACTTTGAAGAAGCCCCTTTGGCAGCAATTACAGCTTTGAGTCTTCTTTGGTAAGTCTCTACAAGCTTTGCACACCTGGATTTGGACAGTTTACACCATTCTACCTGGCAGATCCTCTCAAGTTCTGTCAAAATGGATGGGAATGGTCTGTGAATTGCCATCTTCAGGTCTCTCCACAGATGTTCCATGGGTTTTAAGTATGGGCTTTGGCTGGGCTACTCAAGGACAGGCAGAGACTTGTCCTGAAGCCACTCCAATATTGTCTGTATGTGTAAGGTCACAGTCGTGCTGAAAGGTGAACCGTGAGCACTCTGGATCAGGTATTCGAGGACCTCTCTGTATTTGGCTGCATTCATTTTCCCCTTAATTCTGACCAGTCGCCATGTCTCCCATAGCATGATGCTGCCACCACATGCTTCCATAGGGATGGTATTAGCCAGGTGATGAGCATTGCCTGGTGTTTGGTGCCAGACAAAGCGCTTGAAGTTCTGCCCAAAGAGTTCAAATGAATTCTGATCACACCAGAGAATATTTTTCCTCGTGCTCTCAGAGTCCTTTAAATGCTGCTTGGCAAACTCCAAGTGGGCTGCCATGTGCCTTTTACTCAAGAGTGGCCCATCTCTGCAGAGGACTTCCAAAGCTCTGTTAGAGTGAATTGGATTCTTGGTCACATCAGGCAAAAGGAACTATATTGTGTCCACTTCATGTTTCACTAGAGTATAGAAATGAGGTAACAAGCATGCAAAATCCCTTTGTCATCCATCAGCATGGGAAAAGCCAAAGAACTGTCAATTTAGAAGGGACAGATGGTAATTGACGGTCACGATTTTGGTAATGGGTAAAAACACAAAAAAGAAGGGACAGCGTTTTTGAGAATTGAACCATTGACATGTTTGGCAGCAAAATTGAAAGCTTACAGGAGAAGAACTTCATACCTGCTGTCAAATATGGTGGTGGGTCATTGATGTTTTGGAGATGGTTTGCTGCCAGTGATTCAGGGACACTATTTAAGATCAATGGCACAATGAATTTAACAAAGTACCAGGGAATCTTGGCAGAAAGAGGAATGGTCAAAATCCCTCCACATGTGTTTTCTATATCACAAATGATAAGAAAAGACCCATGGTTGTCATCTTTGCCAGAGGATATTAATAAAGTTGGAAAATAAATCTTATGTTAATAACTGTATTTTTTTTGTTTTTTTGTTTCCAGCATTCTTTATGCATATATCTGATATACTTTGACAGACTTTGAACTAACCTTTGAGGGACAGCTCAATTAATTTTGGGACTATCATAATTAATTTGCTTAAGTAAAATGAAATTATTATGGAATCACTCGCATTTTTGAGTGGGACTTGAATTACAAGTTAACTTCATGTATGTATGTGTTTGAAGATTTATTTTAAATGTTACATCCTGAGTTTTATTCCCATTAGTAGCCTATATTGCAGTTAATATTTTTCATTTGTAAAAAAAAAAAAAACTCCAATGCTTTACTTAATGTGAGAAAGGTACCAATATACCATCAAGCAGATGCAAAAGGCACAATTATAATCAGTAGGGGAGACTGGGGTTGGTTGGCATACGCGTTGGTTGGCACACAGATATTTTCTGGCCCTTTGAAGGTCATAGACACAAAAATGTCATCACAAAATGTTCTCTTTTTTTTAACTGCACTCAATATCTGAAAAGTTTAATAATCTGAAAAATCACTCACTTTTTTACGAGGTAAACATTACTTTACACTAAAAATATTATAAAACTGTTTTAGATAGAGATATTAGAAATGCCTTCAAGTTCTAGTTAGTAGAGATAGGAATAAGGTACATTTTGATATAACATTTTAAAGTCTGTGATGAGTGATGTTAGCCGGGTAACATAATATTTTCAAAGAGGTAGGTGCCTATGTGAGTGGGGTTGGTTGGCGCACTCATTTTGGGGTTGCTTGGCACACTGATATTCCTTTATTCATATATACATTTTACATTTACAATTTAGTCATTTGGCAGACGCTTTTAATCCAAATCGACTTACAAGTGCATAGGTTCTACCATAAGTCAAAGCATCATATCCAGAACTAGCAAAATACACATGAAATGCTGTTCTAAACATAGTCGTCATCATAAGTGCGTAAGTTTTTTTTTTTTTTTTTTTTTTGGGGGGGTTAGACAAGCATAGGGATATCAGAAAGGAGGGGCAGGGGAAATCAGGAGGGAGGACTAAGGTAGAGTTTGAAAAGGTGGGTTTTGAGTCTGAGTCTAAATAGGGGGAGGGATTCTGCTGTTCTGACAGTGGTAGGCAAGTCATTCCACCACTGAGGAACCAGAATGGAAAACAGGCGTGAACGTGCAGCTCGATCGCCAGGTGCACGTAGAGAGGGAACCATAAGGTGACCAGTGCTGGCAGACCGGAGTGGTCTAGCTGGGGAGTAGGATTCTATGTAAGGTGGAGCAGTCCCCTTAGCAGCCTGAAATGCCAACACTAGGGCCTTGAAACGGATGCGTGCGGAAATAGGAAGCCAGTGGAGGCCAATGAGAAGCGGGGTGACATGAGCCGACCTGGGCTGACTGGTGATCAGGCGGGCTGCAGCATTCTGGACCAGCTGGAGGGGCTTGATGGCACACACTGGGAGACCAACTAGGAGGGAGTTGCAGTAATCCAGGCGGGAAATGACGAGCGCCTGGACTAGGAGCTGGGTGGCTTTCTCAGTCAGGAGATGACGGATACGGTGTATATTATACAGAAAGAAGCTGCAGGTTCTGGAAGTGGAGGATACTTGTGGAGCCAGGGTGAGGCAGTTATCAAGAGTCACCCCAAGATTCTTTGCCGTACAGGAGGAGGAAACTACAAAGTCCTCAACAGTCAATGAGAGGTTGATTGACGGAGAGGACTTAGCAGGGATGTAGAGAAGCTCAGTTTTGGCAAGGTTGAGCTTCAGGTGGTGGGAAGTCATCCACGCAGAGATATCAGCCAAGCAGGCAGAGATCCGTGTGGTGACTTGGGTGTCGGGGGGGAAGGAAATAAAGAGTTGGGTGTCATCAGCGTAAGAATGATAAGAAAAGCCATGGGAAGAGATAACAGAACCAAGAGACATGGTGTATAGCGAGAAGAGGACAGGCCCAAGAACTGAGCCCTGCGGGACTCCAGTTCGTAGGGGGTGAGGGTCGGAGACTGAGCCCCTCCAAGTCACCTGGTAGGAGCGACCAGAGAGGTAGGAGGAAAACCAAGCGAGTGCAGACCCTGTGACACCCATTCCAGACAGCGATGAGAGCAGAATCTCATGGTTGACTGTATCGAAGGCGGCCGACAGGTCGAGGAAGATGAGGACAGAGGAGAGGGATTTGGCTTTAGCAGAGTGGAGTGCCTCAGTGACCTCGAGCAGGGTAGTCTCAGTGGAGTGGCCACTCTTGAAGCCAGACTGGTTGGGGTCATGGAGATTGTTCTGGAGAAGATAAGTGGACAGTTGGGAGCAGACCGCCAGTTCCAGAGTTTTAGTGAGAAAGGGAAGAAGAGAGACAGGCCGGTAGTTGTTCAGGGCAGAGGGGTCAAGAGTAGGTTTTTTGAGCAGGGGAGTGACTCTGGCCCTCTTCAGGGAAGAGGGCATGGTGCCGGAAGAGAGGGAGGTGTTGATTAAAGAGGAGAGAAAAGGGAGAATGTCATCGGATATAGATTGTAGGAGGGGAGAGGGGATGGGGTCAAGAGGACAGGTGGTCGGGCGGTGGGATGTAAGGAGTTTCAGTGTGTCGGCATCAGAGAGGGGAGAAAAGGAGGTTAGGGAGTTGGGGAGGGTAGGAGGGTCAGCAGGGGTGGAGGGTTGGGAGAAGGAATTGCGAATAGCATCGACCTTCTTTTCAAAGAAGGAGACAAAGTCATCAGGTGTGAGTGATGAGGGGGGTGGGGGGGAGGGGGGCCAGAAGAGAGGAGAAAGTTGAAAACAGTTTGCGGGGATTAGAGGCGGCCGCGTTAATTTTCGAGTGAAAGAAGGAAGATTTAGCTAGAGAGACAGACTTTTCCATTTTCTCTCCGCTCCCCGCAGTTCGGTTCGGACAGCTTGTAGAGTATCAGAAAGCCAAGGACTGGGGGGGGGAGGCCCGAGCTAGTTTGGTGGTGAGGGGACACAGAGAGTCAAAGGAAGATGAGAAGGAGGACATCAGAGTTGTAGCAGCATCATCGGGAGACAGTCGAGAGAAAGACTCCGTGGATGGTACGGAGGAGAGGATTGTAGATGAGAGGGTGGAGGAAGACAGGTAGCGTGGGTTCCACTGACAGGTGACAGTGGATGGTGGGAGAGATGGATGGGTGTTAGAGGAGAGTGGAAGAGAGAAAGAGATGAAGGAGTGGTCAGATATATGGAGTGGTGTTACAGAGAGGTTGGTTGTTGTGCAGCTCCTTGTGCAGCTCCTTGTGAAGAATAATTAAATATTAAATATAATTCTGTACAAATCCACGTACCTGTGTCTATGAGTGAGGCTCTGAGCACAATGTTGTGGTTACTGTCCAGTCACACACAGACACAAAAATGCACATTGGCCCAGGCACACTCAGTCCATAGGCTTGATCCACATGCACACAGGTTAACACACACACATACACACACACACATGCAAACACACACAAACGCAAACACACACATACACACACACACACGCAAACACACACACATACAAAAGAAGAAAGAGAAAGAGAAAGATAAAAGGAGACCTATAGGAATGGCATTTCCATTAACTGGTTTCAATATTTGATATTATATTTATTTGACATTCTATATCATATATAGTTATTATATTTATTTTCTTCCATTGAGTATTTGTGACTGGTCATAATTTGAATTAAATGTTGAAAATTATATTGGTTGCTACATTCTTTGTAACTAGCATTTCAATATTGTGCCAACCACCCCATAACATGTGTCAACCAACCCCGTGCAACATTTTAATCATTAGCCACCAAATCTTACAAAACATTAGCGGACATTAACAAATATGCATTTACAACAGAGACCTTAACCTTTCATTTGCTACTAGTAAGAGTACTCTAACACAAAGTATGCTATGCCAGAAATACGGCAAAGACTGAAAAGTGTCACCCATAAATGTAAAGCCATCTAAACGATGCAATCAACCAACAATCAGAATCGTCAATAAACGTAAATAGCACTATGCAGCTACGCTGGCTTTGTACATTTATGACATTTTCCGTACAGAGTGCTTGGACACGTTGGTGTGGTAACGTGGTAATGCCTGGTAAATGCCTAAATATAAATGCATAGAAAATCACCTAATCTGTGCGGATTCTACTGCGCTATGACCCTTTGTGCCTTAGTGATATGGCGGACCCACAAATCAAACACGGTATAAATTACCATTGCCAACCGAGCCATTCAAAAAGAAAATAAAGTAGGTTAAAATAATAATAAAACAAACTCGACCAGATGACCTAACAATAAGAGCTCTATGTTATGTGCTGTAATTTTGTTTTTTCACTATCAATTTCTAAAAAATCAGTGAAAGGACATGACGAATAAATAAAACCCTGCATTTGCTTCGAACAGCACCATGACTAAGGACTACCCAGTGAGTAATCCGCCCTGGCAACAGCGGCTGGGATTTTCCTCCCTCCCCGCCCCCTCGCCGTCGCCTCGGCCGCTGAGCGCGATTCAGCAGAACTAGCTAGTGCGCTGGCTGCTAATGAAAGCCATATGACCCCAAGTCTGGGTCTCGGCTAGGCTAGCCGGGCGGAAAGCTCCGACTGCACCGACAGACTTTGCCCGATGACATCACCCGGCTGCTTGACTCAGCGAAAAAGTGGCCGCTGCCTACAGTTCAAGGCCAAATACGCGCCGCACGCACTTACACACGACTCCTTTCTCTCACGCCAGAGTTGGCTGTGGCGAAAACCCGTGTCTCAGCATAGACCAGTCCAGGGAAGGAAACAGTCATGTCTTCCTTTTTCCAGTACATTTATGCCTTGTTTGAATGTGTGCTTCAGATTCCCGTGAAAAATATTAGCAACGATCTACTACAACATAAATCAGAAGCTGAGTTTGTTGCTCTCTCCCTCTCTGGGACCCATCATCCAAATTACAAGTTTGGACACATTTAATTACCAGGTTTTTGGACAAAATATCTCAGTACTTGCTGGATTTCCTGATTCTACTGACCCTAAAAAGAGCCAGTAGACGCAAAACAACACCAAAAGATCAATATCATTTTCTCTGTTGTTTATTTCATACAGCCTTCTTTACTCATCTTTATCAAGGGTGTCAATAATTTTGGAGGGCACCACACACACACCAAAAGGAAGTTGGAGATTATCCCACAATGTGAATTGCTAAACTTAACCATGCAAGTCTGAAGCTGTTCACACCAACAGTTTGTAGGCCCAGTTTCACGTTCAAGTTAGGTGCAGAGCAGGAAAAAAGCACTTTATTAATCAACTACGTGTGTTCGGTAGTGTGGGAAGCTTAAATACCACTTGTGGAGTCAGAAGGTGTTCATTCAGAGTGGAAGAATAAAACAGACTGACAAACAGAGCAACACACGGGAATAAAGCATCCAAAACCATGTTTTAATAGTTTTGTCCGCATGACCATCAAAAAAATGTAGCTCCTGGAAAAAAGCAAACAAGCAAAAAACAAATGGGCACTGAAATGAGTCAGGCCCCGTGCCTATAGCAGTGGCCCTGACCATTTACATTTACATTTACATTTTAGTCATTTGGCAGACGCTTTTAATCCAAAGCGAAGTGCATAGGTTCTTCCACAAGTTAAAGCATTACATCCATAACTTGTAAAGTACACATTAAGTACTGTTCTTAACAAAAAATACAGTCAACATAAATGTCAATTTTTTTTTTTGGGTTAGACAAGAGGGATATCAGAAGGGAGGGGGGGGATCAGGAGGGAGGACTAAGGCACAGTTTGGGAGGGATTCTGCTGTCCTGACAGTGGTAGGCAAGTCATTCCACCACTGAGGAACCAGAACAGAAAACAGGCGTGAACGTGCAGCTTGACTGCCAGGTGCTCGTAGTGAGGGAACCATAAGGCGACCACAGCTGGCAGACCGGACTGGTCTAGCTGGGGAGTAGGGAGTGATTAAGGATTGTATGTAAGGTGGGGCAGTCCTCTTAGCAGCCTGGAATGCTAACACTAGGGCCTTGAAGCGGGCCACACACCAGTTTGACCCAGGCAGCCCAGTACAGGTTCTTACCACAGCATCTTCGCTAATATAATTGATGCAAGGGCACAGCCGAAGAATTTACCGCAGGGGACAGTAAAGTAATTCAATAAACGTGTTATTCCCCAAAATGCAGCCGTATAAATATATAAATTAGGTATATGTGATTGATTGCAATGTTTTTATTTATGTGGTTCATGTACAATGTCCTTTGAAACAGTTTGGGTACTTTCAGTTGCATCTGATAACTCTCTGCAGTCTTCTGTGTATTTGATAGGCTATACAGTCTTGCATGCATACGCAGTACAGTGTGTATGTTAAAAAACTTAATTCAACTGTCACAGAGTTTGAGTCAAAACTGGATCATATGTTTTCTAATATTTGTGTATTACGACAATGCCTAAGGTATAAGATTTTACATTGTTCATCCTCTACTTTTAGTTTTTCTGTTTTACATACTCAATATCACAGACGAAACACTCAGACCTTTTTTGGACTCTTAAAACCAGTGTTTTTTTTTTCATTCACTTACTCATCTTTGGAACAAATGACAAAAAAAACATCTTTAGTGGGATTGTTCCATATGACCAATGTCACCCCAAGCAATGTAGTCGGCGTCCATTTTCAGAAGCCCCTGAGTCAGGCTTTTTACGGGGGTTTAGACGATTCCCCCCGTGTCTCGCCTATGATTCATTCATTATAAAGGCTCCGAAAACCAGACGTCCAAGCGCGGATATTTATAACTCGGGGTCTCACGCGGGGAGAGAGAGGGCCGTGCTCTTGTTTTTTTGCAAACCTCAGCCCTCCCTGTCTGGGGGGATTCTGGCGTGGCCTGCTTCCCGCCACAGAGCTGTGGACAGAGGCCATGTGTCTGACGGAGAGAAACTACGGTGGCTACGGAGGCTAATCTCGGGGGGTTAAATGGTAAATTGGTGGGACTTTAAAGCAGCACGTGTTGGGAAGTCATCCGGGTTTCCCTTCATTTTTCCGAAGCGGTAGCATTTGGAATATAACAGGCACAATGGGTGGGTGGGCAAAGTTAAAAAGTAATAAAAATACAGACATTTTAACAGTGATGTGTGTTTCCAAGATGACTTGGCTTATTTTCCCTGTACACTCCTCTAAAATCCCAAATATGTCATTGTGTGCATCATAACCAGAGTTTTTTTTACACATCAAAATAGCAGATTATTTTCTGAGGATGTCAGGGGAGGTTATGACTTCAGTTCAACAATAAGCCATGATTGAAAAACATTCCTAGAACTGTGATTCTCTTCTAACTAAAGAAATCTAGTATGGACATGGGCTGTCTTTGGGATCTCAGTCATGGAGAGACACAAATCTCCTGGGAGATGCCATATTCATCAACTCCCTCACCAAACCCAAATGAGCAATATCTGACTCAGATAATCTGATTCATTCCACTTCTTTGTGTCTGTATGTGTGTGTGTGTGTGTGTGTGTGTGTGTGGGTGGGTGGGTGTGCATGCATACATGCTTGTACATATATATGTGTTTCTAGCCTGGTGTCTTGGTTCAGTTTTCTATATTTGCATTGTATTTTATTTCAATGACAGTTTTTGCAAAGTACATTTTGTATGTTAAGATCTATTCTGCTCTAATCTTGCGGATATAATATATATTCGACTCAATAAATTAAAACTTAACATATGTGCATTCTAAAGCATACCTATATACCTACGTGGTTAATTTTTGTGAGGTATAGTAATAAGCTAAAATTTGTGCATGCTTGATTTAATAAAATTTTTCAGGATGGAGAAGCATAGTTTAGCTTAATTTGACAAAATTAAATTCAACCCACCGTTGACATTTAAAAGATGGTTTATACAACTTCCTAAAAGGCCACCTTAACGTACTATTCAAGTATTCCTCAAATTAGCCCACAATAAACGTATTCCCACCAGTGAATGTTGACTTATTATGAATGGGATTTAAGCCGAGAACAAATCAGGGTTATGATATTTACAGGAAGTATGATTGTATACGGATATATTTACTTGAATGTTCTCGAGAAAGACGCTATCACACCACCTTCATGACCGAACCTGTGAGCGCGCACTTTTTTCTGGACCCACTGCTCTCTCACGCCTCCGCCCATGTGTGACGTTTCCATCGGACCAAACCTTCAACTTCGCGAAAACTGTCCTCATACCGCTGAGCTGCACAGCTGAGTCATAGGCACATTTAAAGGTCGCCTTCCCGTATAGATATTTGTTTCTAAGGAATTTCGCAGGCAGTGAACAATTATTTTATCAAAATAATCCGTCTAAAGTTGGGAGTTCACTTTGGGGAAAGTACCCAGAAAGACGTAGGCTACATAAGACCTCGAAGATGAGGGCTGTCTCAAATGAAGCGGTTTTCGAGATGTCCGGCATGGAATCAACAGGTAAGACAGTTTAAGTTTATGAATATAAAGAAAAAATACTATACCCGGATAGTTTCATTCACTAAACGTTACCTATTGGTTTTATAGTTAGAAACAAAGCTGGTTGAACTCAGTAATCGATTCCTCTTAATGTGTCGCTTCATTTTCTTGTAGGCTAATTCATCGCTTCCCAATTAACTGGAGAAGCCCATCGAAGCATCTGAAAAATAATTCCAATACAGTGTAATCTTTTAAACTGAGTCTTGGATTTGAAGTCTTTGATTTCATAAATGTTTAATTGGTTTTGGAAAATGCAATTCGGTGTTGTGAATTTCTACTACTACTACTACTACTACTACTACTACTACTACTACTACTACTACTACTACTATCAACAACATAATATTATAATATTAGAAGTGGAATATTGGAAGTGGAATTTTCTTTGATGCGCTTCTCTTTTTTATTTAATTAACACAACTCAAAATTAATTAATGTGTTTTCAATGAGTCCATCAACATCTGGGAACAACTGGCCTGGCAAAGCAGACCAACAAATGCAAGACTGTTCATTGTTTTAAAACCCAAGAAGCAGACTAAGCAACAAAAGCAACTGATTGTATTAACATTTTGTGAATTTAATGTATTTTATCCATTTTGACGCAGTACATATTACACGTGAAATTGATGCATAGAAAACAATATGGGGCTTAATTTGTAAATTGTAAACAGTAAATATACAGTATATTGTAAAACATAGAGTGCATTAAGCATTGCTTGTTATGAACCTGAACTTTGCCCTCCCTTAACAATAAAAGAGAAAACAGCCTTTGGAACATGTAGAACAGTAGAATCATAATGCAGATTTAGCAAACTTTGTGTCAAATTGTGTCAAAAGTTTAGCAATGGCAATAACCCAATGGCTAGGATGCATCTTAATTTCCCATGTATCATATTTTATCTTGTAAAATTCAGACAATGTTGTCATTACTAAACATTCATTTTCTCTCTCTCTCATACATTCCTGGAAGAGATGTTTAGAGCACCAAAGCTGATTGGAGAAAATATAAGGGGAATGTATTTTGTTTTTGTTTCAAAAATGTTCTGTTGAAAGATTACTGGCAGCTTCTGAAAGCCAGAACGATGAAACCATGAGAACCGTCAGAACAGGAGGGCAGGATCGTTCTAGGCCCCGTCATCTTATCCAAACGCATACAAACAAAAAAGCAAAAAAAATTGGAGTGGATTGCGTGAAGGTGGGATGTTTAAGGAGCCAAAATGAAATGCCAGAAGAGAAAGCCTGAATTGGAACCAGCATTGTCGGAAAGCAGGTGTGGAGGTGGTGCAACTCTAGGTCCCTCAGCACTGATATACAGTGCAATCCATAAGTATGTGGACGGTGCCACATTTAGTTGTTTTTGCTTTGTACTCCAGTAAACAAACAGAAAGAAAACAATCACATTTAACATCCATATTGGGTGAACCATATAGAAAATAAAAGCCCTTTTTATGCATAGTCCCCCCAATTTTAGGGGACCAGAAGTAATTGGACAATTGACTGCTCAGGTGTGTTAAGTTTCATAATTAGTGTATCCATAAAAGAGCTAGCAAACGGTGTGGAGTTGATTGCTTGTTTGCTGGAGTATGGAGAGAAAACAAAAAACTGCACTGTATAATTCAGTGTTAGAATTTGCTTCTGAAATGTGATGTGCACCACCTAGAATGATAATCTGGGAGCACATCTACTAATTGGAATGCATTAGTGTGTATTTTTTAACTTAGGAACTAGCTAATGAAAGGAAAAGATTGACAGTAGCAGTGGCTAGCTGAAACTCTTCTCATAACCAGTTCTCTTTGCTAATGTCCGCATTGATAAACCTCTATTGTTTTTTTCTTCTTATTGAAGGCCTGCCAGCTTAGTGCAAAGGATAGTGAAGACCTGAAGTCAAAAGAACGAAGTCATGTGACGTAGAAGAGAGAGAGAGAGAAAGAGAGAGAGAGAGGGGCGAGTGATATTCTGACCGGGGAGGAAGAGGCTGGCAAGATGTTGGCATAGCTGTTGAGTACTGGGTCCTGCTATGCTTTCATATTGCTAGCTTTTTGCTTCCCTTTGCTGCCAGCCAACCTACCCTTTTTATTTATTTTTATGTATCTTTATAGGTTAGTCATATTGAGATCAATCCCAGGTTTTTCCCATTGAGAATAACACTTTATTTTACAGCATGCTAATTACCTTGTACTCACTGGGTAAATACCAGGTGCTTATTATGTAACTATTTTGATTTCAGAAGCAAGATCTGTGAAACAGGCTGTAAAACTTATTCATATAGTACTTATATATGGTACCCACTGTTTCATAGTATTTAACACTGAAATCAAAGTGGTTACCTAATAATTACACAAGTAGCTGTGTATTTACCCAGTACGTAGGCTGCTAGGTAATTAACGGGCTGTAAACTAAAGTGTTACCAAAATGTATTTTCCAAGAGAGACCTGGCCAAGGGTGGCCAGGGTGGTATATTTTCTGATACAACAATAACTTGCATCAAGACAACAGCAGTTGTTTTTTATAGCAATATTTATGTACATGTTTTATACACCATTATGCTACACTTTTTTATTGTAAGCATATTGTATTGCCTTTTTTTATTTATATACTTACATTGTTGTTCATAGCAAATTTGTACATATTATTTCTTGGCCTCTGTGTACAATTACACATTCAAATATTTGGTGTTAATTTAACTTAAAAAAGCTACTCTATCAGTTTTGGTTGCACACTGTAATATGTATTGTGTATGTGTAGCCCTACTGCTGCAACATTCATTGCCAGTTAAATGTTGCCTAAACCTGAATATATGGACTTACGCAAGTTGCACTGGCTAAGAGCGGCTGCCAAAACCTGTGTGTGGGTGTTATTTTTAATCGAATTGCGGTTAAACTGTGTTTAAGTGGATCATGAGCCTATCTGTATGTTCTTGTCAAAATAAAAGTAAGTAAACAAGTGTAAAAGGATAACAAAAATCCAGTCTGTCTTGACATGCAGGTGAATACTGAGTGGAGTTCAGTTGCATAAAAAGCAGAGATTTATTTTTCTTGTTTCTGTTTTAATGTGCTGCCATAATCATGTCAAAAATAGATGCAGACATGAAGTGAGTCAGTACATCTGTATGTACTACAGTACAGTCTGGTGATAAGGAAACAGACCAAAGTTCTCTTTTATGCTAAACACCAGAACACACTTTTTTCTTACATTGCAAAATGTCTTTTTTCCAACATAAAACAATCGAACGGAAAGTTTAACCTTTGCCCATTTCCCTTTTGTCCCCCGTAATCGCTCAGTGTAAAATCTTATCCACCACACTTTTTTGTTTGCAGACATCCTGCTCAAATTCATTAGTGTCATTAATTTGCATAAACACTTTTTGGAGTGTGATTGTTCAGTGAAAGCTTCAGAGACTGATGCCATAAAATAAACTGCTTATGCTCCAGAGCGACATACAGTTGATTTGACTAAGCAGGAGACAATCCTCCCCTGGAGCAATGCAGGGTTAAGGGCCTTGCTCACGGGCCCAATGGCTGTGTGGATCTTATTGTGGCTACACCAGGGATCGAACCACCAACCTTGCGTGTCCCAGTCATGTAACTTAACCACTACGCTACAGGCTTCCCCTACAGTGGTATCAAAGCACGATTAGAATGTAAAGGTGGGCCTTGTGGATTGAACATTGAATCTGGAATGTGCCAATGTTGCAAAAGTATATTTGTTTTTTATTTTATATTATATCCCCATTGCAAATCGGTTTTGGAGCCAAGTGGCCACCACTTTATCCAATATTGTTAACAGAGATATTCCATGCTGCCCCAGAGTACTAATTTTGAATGACAATACGAAACTTGATTTATCTCTATATCAAAAATGTGTATGGCTGGCAGGCCTCTCTGCAGTTTAAAAGATGCTTGCACAAACATGGAAGTCCTGTCTCATTGGGTAACTGGCTTTCTCCAAATTGCCTACATTGATAGCTGGAGCTATGTTTCCATTTTTCATTTGGATTGTCTTTGAATTGTGTTCCCTGGCCCGGATGAAAACGAAAACAAATTATCACAAAAAATAAAATATTTTATATTATAGACTGATTCCGTACATTATGTTGGTATCTTCGTATCATATTCAGAACATGACCCAAAGTCCCGTATCATGGAGTCAACACAGAAATAATCATGGCAGGGTGAATTGAAGTCAGACATAATATCCAACAGATGTTGGGTAATGAAATTCAGGGGCGTTTGGTTTGCATTGCTCCTCGAGACTGTGACCACATTATTAGTCATTTATTGTCTATCATTTATGATAGACTTTTTGGTTCTTCTTATTCTGCTGCTGCAACCCATCCACTTTAAGGTTTGATGTGTTGTGTGTTCAGAGATGCTCTTCTGCATACCAGTCTTGTAGCGTGTTGGTTACTGGATTTACTGTCCTCTTCCTGTCAGCTTGAACCAGTCTGGTCATTCTCCTCTGACGTCTCTCATTAGCAAGCCGCTTTTGCCTACTGAACTGCCGCTCATTGGATGTTTCTATGGACCATTCTCTATAAACTCTAGCTGCTACCAGATTTGAAAGCTAGAGAGCTGTAGCATTGTACCACTTTAGCAGTGTAACCTTGTGACTATTACAACCCAATGGGACTTTTGTAGTGGCACTAGGCTACATCATCAAAAATTCACATCCAGTATAATTGCCGGTGTAGTATGCTTCACTACAGTGGCCATATAGTTTGAACAAGAATTCTGAATATGGCATAGAGAGCTTGGCCATAGATGCTACATAACAAGTGTCATTCATGTTGGTGCAGTTGTTTTACCATTTTTCACAAAATTCAAAATTCAAGTAGGTGGAGCTTATGGGATCTTGATGTAAATGTGTTCCCTGTGAGGAGAGGGACGCATGTACACACTTTAATACACTTTCAAGTTTAAAAAACTTTAAACTCCGGGTCAAACAGGGTGAAGGCCATGAGCTTTCAAAGATTTTCACTTTAAAATCATCTATTATGGTGGACCAATCGAATGGTTATACAAAGACATTATAATGAATGATACAACTTTAGAATGGCATGCCTATCTTTAGAATGGCAAGCTTGTTGAGCAGTGTGCAGGAATTAAGACGGAAAGAAAATAACAAGAAGCTTAATAAATGCCGAAGAACATGCAACCAACGAATAGAGACATTGAGTAGCGTGTAATGTAACAATTTGTTGATGTAATTCTGTCCAGAAAACAAGACAAGGCAGCTGCTAAAGGCAGAACATCCTACCCTTGGGACAAATATGCAGTGGTTAAGTCAAAGCATACCATAACCTGGCTTAATCTTTGTACAAGAAAACATTGTAGCGTGCAAGGCACTAATAAATGAGCCAATGGGCATCGCGATCCCACTTTGTGGATAACATACAAAAGTGCAAAGTTTTTCATTATTATTTCATCATTTAAAAAGGTAGCAAATTCCTTTAAGATTCAAGAGTTTTTTTTATTTTTTATTTTTGAACACTTGTTATGGACAAAGAGTTTTGGGAAGGAAGTTTTGCAAGTTTGCAAAATGTGATTTGCAAGTTTGCTGTACAATTTCCAATTAGAAAATAAAATAATTTTCCATTTAAATAAATTCATTGTATGAGTGTATTTTACCTGAATGTGGGAACTAATGAATAGAATAATTTAATTGGAGTTTAGTTGAATTAACACATTTAATAAATGTAGTCTTTGAATTAATTAAATGTGTTAATGGACAGTGTTTGCACGCAATATTATTAAGTAAGCAAGTTGTAATAATTATCTTAACTAATAATATATTAATAATATAATGAATTAATAATTAATAATTGATTAATTAATTAATACAAATAATTATTTTAACACAAATTAAGTAATACTAGAACTTGTATGTGATTATTGATGTTCATAGGCTACAGTTGGACGTTCGGCAGGCACACTCAGAAAATGGTCTCGGACTGAAACATCAGGAGCAACAAAATGTAAGATTTTTTATACTGTTAAGAACAGTTAAGTTCGTGTCAAGATGTTAACATGATATTTATGCAAAAATAAAAATGTTTCAGCAAATCTTCAGTTACCAGCTTTGTACACGCGCAATGTGTTCAAATGCTTTTGCTTGGTAAACGAATGATGCAAAGACACGAACCCAAACTACATTAATTCTTGTCGTTCTTTAAAAAAACGATAGGAATGAATTATCTTACAAAAACCTTTTCAAGTGAAATTTGTATCATTTTTAACTGCATGAAAACTGTCATTTAAGCTGCGTGCCCATTTCTTTCCACTAGATGTCACAATCGTAACGCATGATACATTATAAACCTAAACCTTTCGCCTTATAACAGATCACAGAGGTCCTGGAAAATGTATTTATTTACAAAAAATACGAATATCCATTATGAACACTACAGGGTGATCTTAGTGGCATACGAGTTGTACTATTAAGTCAGAACTGTCACATCATAATCAGTTCACTTCAAATTTTTGCATCTTAATTTACCAAAATAAAGAAAACATGCAGTGTTTTGGTTTTCTCCGTCCTGCCCCTGAAATTATTTATGAATGGGGTTGAGTCTACAGTGTAATCGGCAGAGCATTTACATTTTCAAAATATTTAAGCGTTAAAAAAATAATAAAGTGGCTCAGCATTTCGTGTTGCCTTACCTTCATTTGTGTGTCAGGGGAAAACAGGCCGGAAAAAAAACCAAAAAAAGGCCAAAAAAACGTTGGCCAGAACGTTGCGTCCACTTCGTTTCACATCAAGAAAAAGTTTGTACCCATCTGATCAGTTTCATTCTCTGACGTCAGGGGGCTGCAGCCGAGATTCTGACTTCCTCAAATTTGCTAATTTCAAACTGCACTTTAAGTAGCGTTGGGGATATAGGGATATCCACCGTTCATTCACAATGAGGTAAGCGCGACCTGTACATACCCATATGTTCCTGTGAACGAGTCTGTATTGTTGAAACGTAGACATTTACCAAATACTGTAGTTACATTGTGTCCGCGAGCTTAGTCAGGAATGTAACCAAGCGGATTCCTCGTGGCCAGGTGGGGCGTGGATATTCCCCCTGTAGAGAGAGAGAAACATGCAATTTAATGACATTGGTTTCAGTTCTGCAATACTTGTGCCTGTGTTTTGGATTTTTTTTTGTGCTGTTTGCACTGAATAGTAGCCAACTTGCAGTTAGACCAATGCGGTGCTTATTGTCGTCTTTAAATTAGCTAGCAGCAAATTGGAATGTGTCAAGACCTGCTGAGGAATTTGGGGAAAACAACTTAATCAATGGGAGAACAAGTTTCGTTTTTTATTTAGATTTTCACGACCCGGTTGACAGCAAGCGCTGAAAATAATGTATTGTTATCATGTCAGTGACATAATTAGCGCATGTATCTGGTAATTAAACACTAAAGATTAAATATATGGACTATTGCGGAAAGATTGCTACGACAATTTCCTATTATAAAAGTTTCATGAAATGTGTCAGATTTAAACTGTGTTATATTTACCGTGGCCAATGTATTATTATTATTATTATTATTATTATTATTATTATTATTAGACCTGGGTCAAATATGTAATTGTAATGGATTCAAATACATTTCTGTGCTCGGTTGGTCTTGTCTGGTGTGACTGAGCCAACCAAGAGGACCAGAAGGCGGTGCTTACACTTAAGATTATTTCATAGGTTACAATACACCAGGAAAGCTCAGTAAAGTGTAGAAAGTACTTGAACAATTATGTATTTGACCTAGGTCTGATTTTCACGTCCAACCGGCTCTCATTAAGAGATTAAGCCCATACAGCCTACAAGCAGCATGCCTGTACTGTACAGACAGGCAATACTAGCCTGTTTTAACCAAAAAGGTATGATACTGTCACAAACAGAGCACATGAACCACAGTGTGCCAAGGCTATGGTTTTAGTTCTTAACTGAGATTTTGTTTAATGCAGGTGCAGTATCCGACTTGTATATCTTTTCCTATATAACCTACTACAATTCTGTGGGCACACTTGGATATTTGCAAACATGATGGCCCGGTTCTTGTCATTCGGGAAAGGTAAGGCGACACCAAGTTCTGTATGGCAGGATGTTGTTCTCATACAAATCAGAATAAGGGCCACGAGACTTAGAACTCTGGGAAAATCCAGACCTCAGTTTTAACTGCCGCTGATGCTCAAAATTACACTACATCATAGGCCTGTTCTAATGATGGCTGATGTACAGAGGGCACCTAATGTGAACACCTAATTACTGAAGTATGAAAGGCGCATTTGGGACACTTTTCCTTCCTGGAGAGTGGCACAGCCGTAGCAGAAGTATAAACATATCATAATAGAAAGTACATATCAAAAAAACTTATCTCAAACTGTGAATTAGAGCTGTCTGGAGGAGTGGTGGAAATTTCTGGATGTTTCTGAGGTCACCAGGGTTAAAACCGTTCTTTTTCCAGATGCCTTGGCTGACACCTTTTACTCGGTGGGCATTGTGGTGAGCCTGTGCCAACTAATGTCAATGCTAGAGCTGTTCCACATCGCGGATGAATTAGAGAAAACGGCACTCCTGCCACGGTTTGTACAAGTACGTGTATCAGTAAATAACCACCCATATTATTAAAAATAATATCACAATTACATGAATTCATTTTCATGTTAATGAGTGAAGTTGACATCAACCCATTGGATTCTTCCATAGTCCCTCATTTCATAAAGCCTTTGAGTTCTTCCTCTTTTCTTTTACAGGTAATGGAGAGGAATTTTGTTTTATTTGTGGTGATTATGAGCCAAGAGGAAATTCAAAGTAAATCGATAGTGTGCATACAGTTTTTCCTGTGGAACACTCTAGACCTTTTAAGGTAAGTTTCACACACTCTTATTGTAGTGGGGGGAAAAGACACTGGATGAAACCACTTTTGGGGAGACCCACCAAAAACCATTCCTTAGAGAAATGCTTCTGTGACAGAGGGCTCTGTCTCTGGCATTGGATGGCACTTGCCAAGTCTTTACAATCCCATTCACATTTGGTTTAAAGACATAACCATGTTTAAACATTAAAAACATCTTAGCCAGGACTAGTTTCAGGGGTGCACACCAGACTCATGGCTTATGTTTCACACACACCCACAGACACACACACACACACACACACACACACACTCCATATTCACTTTTGACAGTTTAATCGTTCAGTAAAAATTTTTGTTGCAGAACCTCGGACTGCTTACATCACAGCTTTAGATCACAGTTCCCACAACTTTCAAAGAGCCGGGAAGACTTTAGATGACTTCATCTTCATCAACAATATCTCTGTGTGACTTATATGATACGTTTAGAACTAAATGAAACTGATACGGGCCCTGCTATTTGCATATCAAGTATCTGCTTCCATGCATTGCCCCCTGAAAGATCAGCGTAATTGCAGACGTAGCAGCTAAAAGACAACAGATCTTTGCTGTCAGTCCTTCACGTGTTCTGCACTTTTCACAAAGTATGGACAGAACCCTCGTTCATCTGACAGGCAGATGCAAAACAAATTCCAAAAAAGACCATAGACCATGGGGGCCTGAGTTTCTGTAAGGTACCCCTGACATAGATCCTTGACCTTAAATTAATGCAATGCAGTTATTTGTCAGATTAATGGAATACAGATTAATAATTGGTCAAGTGAAATAAAATAAATCACAAGCGAGGACTTTACAAATGTGTTGCGTAGATTGAAGATATAGTACAGCTGGGTATATTGCTGTAGCAATTCAGGTGAAGGGCTTTGCCCAAGGCTACAACAATTCAACCTGGAACCTCTTGGTTGTGCAAACCCTTGTTCATTCTCATGACTCTCTTCTTTTTTCTTCTCCTTGCCCCTTTTAATATTCCTAGTTCCAGCCATCAGCAGAGACTAGAAAAATAAATGGGGACATCGAAAAACGACAATCAGGCAAATTAAATATCCTTGCTCCTTTAAACATCAGTTTGAAGCCATGTCAGTTATAGACGTGGCAGATGGGGAGAGGTGGATCCACAGGTCGATCGTTTAAGAGCCACGCTTTCCGAAAAAAAAGAACTTTCGCAAAGGATGCACGTGTTTTCTTTTCTTGCTCAAAGGCAAGATTGGGAGCTCCTAACGTCTACTTCTTGGTCCTAAGGAACATTTTAACAGGCTGGAATGTCCTTAAAAATGGTGGGCCTCGATCGATTTCCGGGTCAGGAGCAAGGAAAAGAAAAAACAGGAGGAAAATAAGCGATTGGAGTCCCCTGCTCTCGAACCACTGCACGTGCACAGCTGCCCTCCTTAGTAACACACACTTTACCTCTTTGTTTATCTGTGTCTGGTCTCTGCAGGTACCCGTATGGACTCCTGGTGCTGTTCAGCACACCTTCCTTTAACATGCTGTGGGTACGCCATACCCTCTGGATCCCCCTGTACCCTCTCTCTGTGCTGGTAGAAGGTACGACAAACTTATTGGAATTGCAAGTCACTGCCAGTTACTACACTCACAGATCATCTTCCATCTTACTCTTACTGCATCAATTAAAGCATGGCTCGGGTCGTAGGCAGTTATTCCTGGGCTTAGCTATAACAATAGTCTATTATACTTTATTACAATTATTATTATTATTATTATTATTATTATTATTATTATGAGGGGAGCTCCAATACAGTATTATAACATGAATAAGATGACTAGGAATGAGAGTCTGCAGAGGAACATAACATATTTACTGACCAATCCTAGCACCATATGCCGTAACAGAAAATACACAAACTAGTGCTGTTGTGATGTGTGTGGAACATTCCTTTAGGGGGGAGAAAAATGTACAATTCATGTGTAGAGAAACAAGAGACAAGATATATGTCGGAGGATGTTGTTAATTTCCTGCCATTTCCTGGCAGGACTCCACAGTAGGTCCTCAGAGGAGTAGCATTTCTAACTGTGTTAACAATACTACTTGGTGGAGTGTCAGTCAGCATCTATCTGGCTCTCTGGCTTTTCCTTTCACGTTATCACCATGTCTCAACCCTGCTGTTTTCCTAGCAAACATGACTGTGCATGAGGTCCACAGAAAGCAAGGCCCTGCATATGGTCATTAGTATAAAGAGAAAGAGGTTTCCATGGTTACCTGCCCAAATCCCCAACCTGGCTCATTCAGCCTGGCCACCTGATCATTCCTCCATTTTACTGGTTCTGTGATGCCACCCTAGGTGTGAAAAGTGGTCTGAAACAAAATGGCTGCCTTGCATCACCCAGGTGGGTGCTACAATTTGTTGAGGGTTAGAGTTAGAGTTCTGGGAAACTTTCCTTTCCTTTCCTTTTGGGAACTTATACTGCATATACTATATACTTATATACTATAACAGTATATTTCATGAATTGTATGTCTTTGGTTTTTCATGTATTTGACCTATTTGAAGAGCTGAAAATACTCTTCAAAGCATAACTTAGCATAAATTGATGCCCCCAAAATACCTTATAAGTACCATGCTGTTCAATTTCAGGCAATTTAAAGAGATCATACTTAATTTAAAAATTCTGTCAAGTTTGTTTGGCTCACGTTTGATAAATGAGGCAAACCATGGGTTCTAAGAAATGTCAAAAATAAATGTGAACACATTTAGTGTATGTTATTTTGTTAGTTATCAAGTGCAGTTCAACAAATAGAATATTAAATAAGGAAACATAAATAAACTAAAAAAAAAATTGAAATTGACTTGCTTGACCAAGGCTAATTAGTTTTCTTTTGTGAAATACTAAAGCAGTATTACCCATGTGAAAAAGTAATTACCTTCCCTTATTGACAGCTGGCACCACCTTGTACCAATTTGTTTTTAATGTAATTACATTTTTTTTAGTTTTTTCCACCTCAACCACATAATCTTTTCTGGCGAATCTGAACAATCCTCCTCAGTATCATGTCATGAGATAGAAAATTCCACAAATTCCAGGAAACTTGCTGTGGCAGTCTCTTGGCTTGGCCGCTTACTGTACTCAGCACAATATGACACTGAGCTCTGCAGTTAAGCTAAAATGAATTATCGGTGGATGGATTGTATTAAACCACCATGACTGATGTTGCCGTTTGCACACTCAAACTGTGTGGTATGTACATCTGCATCCTACAACTGAAGGAAGATCCGTGTTGATAAAAACCTTAACAACATGCGCATTCAAATCACATTCATATATGTCTGGGGAAAGAAAAAGTCACTCATAATTCTTCCTACTCGAGTTAAAAAATGAAAGGCTAGAACTTTATTATTATTAATAATAATAATAATAATAATAATAATAATAATAATATTAATAATGTTTTTTATTTGTAATGCGTCTTTAAAAAAGGAGACAAACTATTTGCAGTTCCCTCTCAGCGTCTTAAGATCCTGAATATCTGTGTCTGATGGTAAATAGAGGGCAGAGTGTAACAGGGCCTCTGGAATGTTCTGGTTAAACACAGAAACCTAAGTAAAGGGCTGCTTTCCGTCACCCTGTCAGGTCTATAAGAGGCACTCTCCGATGGAGAGGTCCTTCAACACTGCGTTTTCTGGACCCCTAAACTTTGGTACGGTCTTATTTTGGACATAATAATAAATAAATAATAATTTAATTACATGAAGTGGGGAGCAATGTGGGGTTAATGGCCTTGCTCAAGGGCCCAACAGCTGCAATTTGACCTGACGACCACTTTTAAAAATGTCTTCTTCTGTTTTCTTTCTAGGTCTGGTCTATGTGACATTACATGCTACACTGCAAAAAAAATCTGTCTTAAGTGTTTTAGTTTAATAATTAGACTTATTAGACTTATATTATTTACGTATTTCTCAAGTAGCTTGTTTTAAGTTACTTGTTGCTTGAAGTGAAATTGTCTTACTCCATAGACAATGTTTTGTCAAAAAATAGAAATGATTTAAAGTTAAATAGACTAAAAGATTAACTTACTTTTTGCTGTGTGTTGTATCTGTGATGTGCTTAGATTTTGGCCTTGTGAAGCACTTTGTAAGCCCGGTTTTGAAAGGCGCTCTGTAACTAAACAATTTCTTGCTGTACTCTCACCCAGTAATGCACTCGCCCCACATATTGTACATTAAAACCCGGTTTCTGGAATTCAGTACAACAATAAAAGGCCCTTATGAAAATATAGGAAGAGGAGAGTGAGCTTATTAGATGAAAGGCCTATCTGAGAATGCAAGGAAGTGTTTTCATTCCCCTGGGCGAATGCCAGCAGTGAAATGGGTGAAGGCAGGGAGCTATTCTTAATACCAACAGTTAGAAAACGCCAACCTCTGTGACAGCCCTTTGTGACAAATGACTTTCTCGTAACTAAAAGTGTTACTAGAAAAAATTATGCTAAGAACAGCCTACACTGTAGCCTTGTACATTGGCAGATTTTACACAATTCAAGATTTGTGACTAGATTGACGAGCGTACCAAAGGAATTTCAAAACATCCTTAAGCATCATCCATTTGCTTAACACAAGCTTGAAAATAACATACCCAAAATAAAATGGTTAGTACTCTTGAAATCTTTTGTATTTGAGTGGATACCGATGCACATGGCTGTGTCTGGTGGGCTTAGAAACACAATGGAACCACAGTAAAAACGCTGGACAGATCCCTTTCAAATCGAATGACAATATCACCAAAGATGAGCATTCTGCATTGCTTTTTTAATCTATGTCTAGGCAGGTTTCCAAAAAAGTACATTTGGATACCTCAAAAGACCCACAATGCTATTGTGGGTTGTGTATGAGGTGTAAAATACTCCAGATTGAATACTGAATGATAAAACCCTTTTTATCCTGATAAATGTGTTCTCACTTCCCTCCTGCCTGTCACCCTTCCCCTACCTATCCCTCTTCTTGCTCTCCCCATCAGGCAGCAGCAGGTCTAGAAGATTGTAAAAACAAATAATAAAGTACAATAATTGCAATAATAAGATCCTGTATAGTAAGATATTGATTGAAGTTTTCAAATACCCAACTTAAATACCCAAGTTAAACACATTCTGGAACTTCACAAGCCATTATTATTAGTCATTATTTATATATATACAGTCAGGTCCATAAATATTGGGACATCGACACAATTCTCATCTTTTTGGCTCTATACACCACCACAATGGATTCGAACAAGATGTGCCTTAACTGCAGACTTTCAGCTTTAATTTGAGGGTATTTACATCCAAATCAGGTGAACGGTGTAGGAATTACAACAGTTTGTATATGTGCCTCCCACTTTTTAAGGGACCAAAAGTAATGGGACAAACTAACAATCATAAATCAGACTTTCACTTTTTAATACTTGGTTGCAAATCCTTTGCAGTCAATTACAGCCTGAAGTCTGGAACGCATAGAAATCACCAGACGCTGGGTTTCATCCCTGGTGATGCTCTGCCAGGCCTCTACTGCAACTGTCTTCAGTTCCTGCTTGTTCTTGGGGCATTTTCCCTTCAGTTTTGTCTTCAGCAAGTGAAATGCATGTTCAATCGGATTCAGGTCAGGTGATTGACTTGGCCATTGCATAGCATTCCACTTCTTTGCCTTAAAAAACTCTTTGGTTGCTTTCGCAGTATGCTTCGGGTCATTGTCCATCTGCACTGTGAAGCGCCGTCCAATGAGTTCTGAAGCATTTGGCTGAATATGAGCAGATAATATTGCCCGAAACACTTCAGAATTCATCCTGCTGCTTTTGTCAGCAGTCACATCATCAATAAATACAAGGGAACCAGCTCCATTGGCAGCCATACATGCCCATGCCATGACACTACCACCACCATGCTTCACTGATGAGGTGGTATGTTTTGGATCATGAGCAGTTCCTTTCCTTCTCCATACTCTTCTCTTCCCATCATTCTGGTACAAGTTGATCTTTGTCTCATCTGTCCATAGGATGTTGTTCCAGAACTGTAAAGGCTTTTTTAGATGTTGTTTGGCAAACTCTAATCTGGTCTTCCTGTTTTTGAGGCTCACCAATGGTTTACATCTTGTGGTGCCTCTGTATTCACTCTGGTGAAGTCTTCTCTTGATTGTTGACTTTGACACACATACACCTACCTCCTGGAGAGTGTTCTTGATCTGGCCAACTGCTGTGAATGGGTTTTTCTTCACCAGGGAAAGAATTCTTCTGTCATCCACCACAGTTGTTTTCCATGGTCTTCCGGGTCTTTTGGTGTTGCTGAGCTCACCGGAGCATTCTTTCTTTCTTTCCAAACAGTTGATTTGGCCACACCTAATGTTTTTGCTATCTTTTTGATGGGTTTGTTTCAGCCTAATGATGGCTTGCTTCACTGATAGTGACAGCTCTTTGGATCTCATATTGAGAGTTGACAGCAAGATTCCAAATGCAAATAGCACACTTGAAATGAACTCTAGACCTTTTATCTGCTCCTTGTAAATGACATAATGAGGGAATAACACACACCTGGCCATGGAACAGTTGAGCAGCCAATTGTCCCATTACTTTTGGTCCCTTAAAAAGTGGGAGGCACATATAGAAACTGTTGTAATTCCTACACCGTTCACCTGATTTGGATGTAAATACCCTCAAATTAAAGCTGAAAGTCTGTAGTTAAAGCATATCTTGTTCGTTTCATTTCAAATCCATTGTGGTGGTGTTTAGAGCCAAAAAGATGAGAATTGTGTCGATGTCCCAATATTTATGGACCTGACTGTATATATATATATATATATATATATATATATATATATATATATATATATATATTATTCCATATTTATAAGTGTACAGACTGGAAATGACCTTTAGTGTGGAGTCCAATGCGTTTTCACTGTCCTCCTCAGAACTATCACTCCGATTATTTATTTTGAGGACTCCAAATGCAGCCTTCTATTTAGACTTCACAAAATACAATTTATGGTGTAAATCATCTACCTTTTAGCTGTAAAGTCTCAAGAACTGCTGCTTTTTCCAGTGCATAACCTTCTAAGCGTGCTAATGAAAATGAAAGGAAAGCAATTACACCGGTGAAAAATCACGGTTTGTCGCAAGCCCAAGAAACAATACAGCGTTGGAAACATAATTTCATTAGCTAATATGCTATTCAGTTGTCACTCTAACCTCATACCATACTCCTAACTGGCTGTATGAAGTTATCCTGAAGGTGATTGCTCACAGAGAGGGCTGTTGTCTGTACCATGCGACTGCATTACTGGGACTGGTCAGAGAATCTCGTAGTTGCACCATGCAAAAAGGAATGAATTCAAAAAGATCTGTGACTTAAGGGGTTAATAAAATGCAGATGAATGACCCTTTTTTTTGGGAGAGTGAAGGTACTCACACTAAATCTGTCACGCAACACATTCCATTGTGTTGGCAGTTCGGTGAGGGCTGTATACATTAGGCAGCACTTTGTATTTGCATACGGTCTGCCCATGCAAATCAATCATGTCCAGCACAGCTCACCTGGCTCACAAAACCAGGATCAAATTTTTTAACTAGGTGTTTCAGATATAATATGAATCAAGATTCAGCAAATGTATTGCTTATTTCCCACCTCAAACGTTTAAAAATATATATTTTTGTGGACTGCTTAGGAGTAAGTTTAGGTCAGCCATATTGTTCCATTTGGCAAAACAAATGCGGCGCTATCCAATCAGATGCCGACAGTATTCTGTGGTAGACTACGGCCCTCTTTGATCCCATGGTGCAACCTATATGACAGAATCCACCTACAGAACAGCCCATAAAACAGACAACTTGGGGGTCCGATGCATCACTGTGTGCGGTTACTGGATTTGGTTTGTGAGCACCTAGAGGGAGAAGACTCGTGTTTGAGCAGGGAGAATGCAGTCGCTCCTTAATGAAGGTTTCCTCTCTCTGGTTGAAACAGGGCTGACTGTGTACCAGGCCCTGCCCTATTTTGAATCTCTGGAGACGTTCTCCTTCCAGCTGGGTCTGCCCGTGTCCCTGTACGTCCACTTCCCATACGTTCTGCTGGCCTACCTCCCTCTGCTCGCCATCGGTGAGGCCTTCACCCCTATCCATACTGAGGACAGTGGTGTGTGTGTGTGTGAGAAAGTGTTTGTGTGTGTTAGAGAAAGTGTGCGTGTGTGTGAGAAAGTGTGCGTGTGTGAGAGAAAGTGTGCATGTGTGTGAGAAAGTGTGCGTGTGTGTGTGAGAAAATGTGTGGGTGTGTGTGTGTGTGTAATATCCTCACCATAGCCAGCCTGCAGTGCTGTCTGTACTGTAGCTCCTCTGGATTCTCCTTCCCTTGTTTCAGAATGTGTGTGTGTGTGTGTGTGAGAGAGAGAAAGTGTGTGTGTGTGTGTGTGTGTGTGTGTGTGTGTGTGAGAGAGAGAAAGTGTGTGTGTGTGTGTGTGATAGAGAAAATGTGTGTGTATGTGTAAGAGAGAATGTGTGTGTGTGTGTGTGTGTGTGTGTGTGTGTGGGAGAGAAAGTGTGTGTGAGTGTGTGTCTGTCTTTTTGAGGAGTAGCACATTACTGCTTGCACAAATGGATTTCTCCCCACCTCAGGTTGCCTGTATCATTATTTGGCAGACTCAGCGCTAATGGATTTCCCCCCCTTTTCAGGTGCCTGTTTCACTATGTGGCAGCTGCTCGGAGAGAGAAAACAACAGCTGGACAACTGGAATAAAAAAACCAAGAGGAAATAAACAGACACGCACACATACACACATACACACACACACACACACACACACACACACACACACACGAGCAGACACACACTTTTAGGTCAGGCTCATTGTGAGACAGCCTGTTGAGCAGCTTATCTGGAAAACACCAGAAGTTGATTTTAAAGACTTGCACTGTGTCAGCAAAGAGTGTAAACAAATGCAATTCTTGCAGCAGCTGGAAACGCACAACAAAATGTGTAGGAATTGTTAGCTGGCATACAATACTCACTTCTGGGAACCCATAATGGATAAACTCCTGTTTGGATGAGTCTTGCCTGACGACAAAAACATCCCAGTTTTCATGAAGGGAAGAATAAAACTGTAGGTGTGTTTTTTGGCATAATGCTTTTTTGTTCAACGTAAAGGTGGAGACCCTACGTGATGTCACATGGGGGATGTCAAAGCACATTTCCTGATTCATGAGTGCAGGACCCAGAGGTGCTGGTACCCTCACCCAGAGCCGCAGAGCCGCAGAGGCAGAGGCAGAGGCAGAGGCAGAGGCAGAGGCAGAGGCAGAGACAGAGGCAGAGACAGAGACAGAGACAGAGACAGAGACAGAGACAGAGACAGAGACAGAGACAGAGACAGAGACAGAGACAGAGACAGAGACAGAGACACAGACACAGACACAGACACACACACACACACACACACACACACACACACACACACACACACACACACACACACACACACACACACACACACCTGGGGAATGAAGTAACGCACACTGAGCATCAACACAGACCTTGTTCTGTCATTTTTGGAAGTACAGAAACAGAAAAGGAAAAAGCAAACAAAAAAGAATAAAAGTAGGCGACTCGCCCTGAAATGAGAACCTTGACCCCTGACAGTGGACCTGGAAGGGCTGGATATCCAGGCCCGTGTCTGGACTCAAGCCTCCAGCAACGTTGATTCAATGTTGCAGCAACATTACAGCAACATTGCAGGGATGTTTGCGTGATGTCATGGGAGCTTTGCGGCTATGCTATTGGGATGTTGGCCAACGCTACTGGGATTTTATGGTGACTTTTGATTTGATTTGATTCATTGACAAAGGCAATACATGAGTATAAAAGAACATACAGTATGTGTCTGCATTGTCAGGGATAAAAACGAAAAGTCCAAGACTTATTTCCATTCCATTGTCCCTGCTGTACCAACAGTCCAAGTGGAGACAGGCATCTGTTTAGAGTGCTTTGAGCAATTATACTATAAAATATGAGTGCAATAATACAATAATACAATACAAGAGTAATACAATAAATCATAAATTCCCGATGGAACCGACGCAATAGAAATACATCCACACATCATATTACATCATCGGGCACATAGCTTATACATGAAGGTTGCTAAATAACAGTTTCCTGATCCTTGTTTTAAAAAACCCTGCACTTTCAACTTCTTTTATGGAGAGAGGCAGGTTCCACTCCACAGCACCAACATAGATAAAAGACACTCCTCCTGTCTTTGTCCTGTGCTTGTAGAGGGCTACATTTCCCAGACTAACTCTAGTGTTGTGCCCATGTGCTATTTTCTTTAAATAATTGTTAATATAATTTGGGGCTCTACTGTTTAGAATCCTGTGGACCATAGTGAGTTGGAGCTGTCTGGCTCTGACCGCGACTGGTAACCACTGGAGTTGTATAACTGAGCCTTCCCCACGTGGCTTCTGTGGTTAAGGCTCAGGACTACTCTGATTAGTTTATTCAGTGCTACCTGAGGTTTCTGTTTAAGGGCTTTGTTGAGACTCCAATACCAGGAACTGATGGCATAGTCAAAGTGGCACTGAATTAAACATAAGGCTAAAATCTTTAGACAATCTTTGTTCAACAGTGTGGACTTCCTGGCTAAAAACCTAGTTCTGGCATTTATTATGCCCAGAACTTTTAGAGCCATGGATGTGCCCATCTAGGATACAGCTCAGATACTTAACCGAAGGCTGAGATGTAATTGTTACCCCTCCAGTAGTTGTACACAAGTTTGTCCTCCTTGCTCAACCTAATTTTAGAACCCAGTAATATAGATTCGGTCTTGCCTCGGTACAGTAACAGCCTATTTTCAGATAGCCAGGTCTTGACCCTATCTAGATTATTTGCTAAAATTTCCTGTATACGATTTTTGTCTTTGTATGATATAAGAATGGCTGAATCATCCGCATATAAAAATAAAAATAAGGGGCTAGAGCAGGCAGCTTTCATGTCGTTGATGTACAGTAAGAAGAGCAATGGCCCAAGCACACTGCCCTGGGGAACCCCACAGGAAATAGGCATAGCCTCAGACAGAACTCCGCCGACATCTACTTGCTGGTCCCTCCCTGACAGATATGACCTCAGCCACCTGATGGCAGAGTCATCTTGCCCAAGGGCCTTCATCTTCGACAGCAGAATGTTATGGTCGACAGTGTCGAAGGCTTTTTGAAGGTCTAGTAAAACAAGACCACACATTTTCCCTAGATCAATTTCCTTCCTTATAAAATTTGTGAGATACAGGAGACGTGTCTGTTGAGCATGATTCCCTAAAACCAGACTGCATCTCGTAAAATAAATAAAATTAATTGAAATGCTATGGGAACATTGTGTCAGCAGGATTACCATAGTAAACGTCATACGGGGGTGGCCTGTAAGCGTAGTGGGGTTAAGGTACATGAATGGGACCCGCAAGGTCGGTGGTTCAATCCCCGGTGTAGGCGCAGATTCACAGATCCGCACAGCCGTTGGGCCCTCGAGCAAGGCCCTTAACCCTGCATTGCTCCAATCAACTGTACGTCGCTCTGCATAAGAGCGTCTGCCAAATGCCATTAATGTAATGTAATGTAATACGAGATGCCTTTACACCCTGGCTACGGCCCATGACTGCAGTCATGAATAAGGAGCACTGCAGGCTCAACACCAGGCTGTAGGCTACAGCTCGCACCACAGAAAAATAAATAGTACAAAAAGGTCTGCATGCTGCAAATTGTTTCACAAGGCCCGTACAGAAACATTCCACAGGAAGAGGAAGTGGTCTTCCTTTTCAGCAGGATGCAGAGGCGTGAGCGTAAAGTCCGGCAGCGTCTCAGTCCTGTCATTTGCCACTCTGTTGACAACAACTGCCGCCAAGCACTGTGTGTCTTCTCACACCAAAATCATGGGGAACTCCACACAGCCTTTTGAGCATGTAGCTCTTGCAAAGCATCCTGGGATATACAAGAGCTCGTATTGAATTTTTAGTTGTATTATTGTGTCATTATTCTGTACTACACACACAAATGAAATAAAAACAATTGCACTGTTGCATGTATACAAATGTATACACTGATAATAATAATCATAAACATATATACAGTGGCATAAGTATTTGGACAGTGGTACACTGACAATGTGTTAACAAACACAATCACGTGATTAAAAATAACCTTTTATTTTTATCCTTATTACTATTAGACCACTTTGAATTAAGTGCTTACTAGGAGTCTTTCGCGGTATCTCTCCCAGCCTTTGACCTTAATGTCTCTGCTTCTCCTAGCAGGGGGTAGCTAGCTCTGCTTCTCCTAGAAGGGGGTAGCTAGCACAGTCCGGTCTTACAGCAAGGTCAACAAGGGGTAATCAGAAGGTAAAGCCCCCCCTTCTGGGTCAGAGTACTGAAAACTGTATATAAGACTTACTATGTCTGATTCAAATAAGCTCTCTCACTTTCTGTTATTTCTTTGCACACAAATACAAAAGTTAAATAGTATAGCTATCCGGGGAAGGGGCATTTTCTCTAACAGAAGTCATACACCAAGTGGTGCTCATATGGTAATTTTTCATTTAGCTCTTTGTCAGTGAAGGGAGTTGACAATATCCATAACAGTCCGATGAGAGATCAATCATTGCAATAGGCTTAAGATTAGGATTTTCCACATTATCACAGTATTGTGTAAATTATGCAAAATAGAATGCAGTTATTTTTTACTACTTATTATTCAGCTTTTCAATACTTTTACATTTTGTTTCACTTCCACATAAGAGTTTTAGAAAAACTGGCCATGTTTCAGGTGAACTGAACCTGAATCTTTATATGCCGTAGTGAAACGGCGTCAATTGAACCTAAAAAAACAAACCAAAAAAAACAACGAAACTATGAAAATAAGACAGAAGATGAAAAAGTGGGCGGCGGCACGGATGGTGCAGTGGGTAGCACTGCCGCCTCACAGCAAGGAGGTCCTGGGTTTGAATCCCCGTCGGCCGGGCCTCTCTGTGTGGAGTTTGCATGTTCTCCCCGTGTCTGCGTGGGTTTCCTCCGGGTACTCCGGTTTCCTCCCACAGTCCAAAGACCAAAGGCAGGTTAGGCTGATTGGAGAGTTTAAATTGCCCATAGGTATGAGTGTGTGAGTGAATGGTGTGTGTGGCCTGCGATGGACTGGCGACCTGTCCAGGGTTTATTCCTGCCTTTCCCCCAATGTATGCTGGGATAGGCTCCAGCCCTCCTGCGACCCTGTTCAGGATAAGCGGGTTAAGAAAATGGATGGATGGATGGATGGATGGATGGATGGATGGATAAAAAAGCGGAATTATGCTTCAAGGAGCTAGCTGGCTAACTTATCAACTTATCAATATTTTAGAAAGTCTGGATTTTGTCCATCGAACATCTAACTGAAAATACTTGCAAATCCAGTTCACTGAAACACCACCTGCCTGAACATGTAAGACCTGAACATTGTGCACAATATGTTCAAATGTGCTGAAATATAATTATTAAATGTTTCAGTGGGTGCTCAATCCTTAGTTTAACAGGTGTAGGCTACATTCCAACAAAAAGGACAGTGCTCACAATCTAGTCTTTACATTTTTTATTGGCCTGACTGCGTGTTCTCCTTTTCATCGATCTGTGCAGAATAAACATCGATATGCAATGACATGTCATCACCGGGGCAGGGAAGGTGTTTTGTGAGTTTATTTCCTGGAAAGAAAACAAGCATTAACATGCCCTGGTGGATGAAAAGACTGCCAAAGCACAGACCACATTAGTCATTGTTTCAGGTGAAATGTATGTTGCCTGACTTACAGCAAAAACAAAGCCTTGACCTCAGTTAAGATGTCTCTGTGGTCTCAAGGCCAGAGTTCAATTCACCTCTCGAACTCTTCCCTCACCTCGCCTGCAGCTCTGGCCAATGAGCAGTTTTGCTTCTCTAGATACTCCCATGAGGCATTGCGGTGGAGGACGGGAACACAGCAGGCTGCAGGCTTGTACACCCAGGAACTGTAAGGTGACGGAGCTGCGATTGGCTATGTGCCAGAGAGGGAGGCGGGAACTGGGGGTTCTGATTCCTCTGCCTACCATCCATAGGCTCTGGTCCAAACAACCTTCCTCTTGAATTCCGGAAAGTTCCTCAGGGACAAAAGGGCAGCTGTGGAGGATGGGGGAGGATACAACAAGATGGAAGCATCAGTTTTGCAAGCAGAGATGTGATTGGCAGGCTAGATGTCCATCCGGCAGGCAAATAAAACCAGATAGATGACACTTTTGTACCCAACACGTCTCCCTGGAGAAGACGAGGGGGGCGAGGGGATTAAAGTTGGCAGCAGAGTGCCTCCACAGATTCTCCATAGACTCAACCAGATACTCGGCTCATGTATTCGCTGGACTATCTCTGCTTAACCACAGGAAGGTTCAGCTGGTAACAGTAGTTTGGGTTGCTGTATTATAGTACAGAAGATCTGTTGAGATCAACTTTGCAAAAAAATAGTTTTTTTTCAGCTTCAGCAGGTAGAAAGACAAGATATTTAATATAAAGAACAAAGTGATGGACCATTTGAGAGTCCATGGCAAGGCTGCCCAACCCTGTTCTCGGAGATCTACCGTCCTGTAGGTTCTTGTTAATGTAATTTATGTAATAAGCACATTAATAACATTTCTGAAAATGCACCAGAGTTAGCCAGGGAGGCTAATCTTCACCTGCAGACCTTGGGCTACATGTCTTTGGAATGTGGGAGAAAGCTGGAGTATGCGGAGGAAACCAACACAAACGAAGGGAGGACATGCAAACCAATGCAGAGAGGATCCGGGCTGGCCGGGTCTTGAACCTGGAACCACCTTCTGGCAGTGCTAACAAACCCTAATTTGGCAAACCCAATTCTATTAATTAGCAGCTGAACGAGACTGGATGAGAACGAAAACCTACAGGACGGTAGATGTTCAGGAACAGGGATGGGCAGCTCTGGTGGATGGAATATGTGGTCCCTTGACTTCCTCATAACACGGGTGTGGCAGAAGGGCAGATTCAAAGAGCACCCACCCAAGCCAAAGCTACTGTGTGTGTCCACCCATAGGCTTACCTTTGGCAGTCATGACTGAAGTCTCGGATAACCCCTCTCTGGGACCTTCTGCTATGCTGAAGAGCCAGTCTATAAACTGAGGTGGAAACGGACCGTTAGCTTAAAAGTTCTGGAAGTTTCTGGATTTCAGTTTGCAAATATGAATGGTTGCTTTAGGGATGAGGCGAGTAACAGAGAACAATAGAGGTGAGCAACCTGTATTTCAGTGGTCACCAGCCCTGTTCCTGGAGATCTACCATCCTGTAGGTTTTCATTGCAACCCAAGTTTGGTACACCTGATTCTATTAATTAGCAGCTCAAAAGGATCTTTAGCTGTTGAATGAGGTGTGCTTTGCTGAGGTTGGAGTGAAAACCAACAGGACAGTAGAGCTCCAGGAACATGGTTGGTGACCCCTGCTGTATTTGGTGAAACTCATTTCACCTCAACCAATTGTACACCAATTACTATTGTTCAGTCAGCCAAAGTGCAGCACAAACTCCTTGCAGATTAGACCACGCTAAAATATGCATTTTAGCCATTAGCCCTATGCAAAATTGCAAAAATGTTTCAGAAATGACAATTACTAAATAACTAAGACATTTACCAATACAATTGCTAAAAACAGAACTTTCCAGCCCTCCAGAAACAGAGTTATTCGCCTTTCTAGACTGTGCAATCAATCTGTCTGAGGAGAAGAACCTAAAACAAACCAGAAATTGACCAAGACTTCTGACGGTGAAGATGTACCTTCTGAGTCAGCCCTTTCCAGGGCTCTTTGGCCAATAGGAGCTGGATGCTGCACGGAAGGCCCATCAAGCACTGCGAAGCAGGGTTCTCATTGGCCGAGCGGCTGCTGTAGAGACTGTGGGGCCACTCAGGTGGCTCAGAATCCGGTTTCTCTGGAAACCACCGGGCCTTGACCCCTAGGAGCAGGGGCATGGAGTGGTCGGCCCAGGTGAGCACTGCAGAGCTGAAGAGGTGGAGCAGGAAGTCTGTAGCCTGTGCAAGAAAAGGAAGCATGGTCATTCCAAGCCCTCTCTGCCTGTGAACCTCATTCTGTATCCTACTCCGAGGCTGACAGCCTCCAGCCCTGGTGGGCTGCAACTTCTGCTGGTTTTGTTTGTGTTTGAGTGCTCAGTTTATGCAACTAAGCGAGTGAAGAGTTCACTTGCATTGTTTTTACAAACTGGCTGCTGACTGAAAAGAAATCATACAACCTGTGGCCCTCCAGGACTGGAGTTAAACCTGCAGACACAGCGGCCCTCCAGGCCTGGAGTTAAACCTGCAGGCACAGCGGCCCTTCAGGACTGGAGTTAAACCTGCAGACACAGCGGCCCTCCAGGACTGGAGTTAAACCTACAGACACAGCGGCCCTTCAGGACTGGAGTTAAACCTGCAGACACAGCGGCCCTCCAGGACTGGAGTTAAACCTGCAGACACAGCGGCCCTCCAGGACTGGAGTTAAACCTACAGACACAGCGGCCCTTCAGGACTGGAGATAAACCTGCAGACACAGCGGCCCTCCAGGACTGGAGTTAAACCTACAGACACAGCGGCCCTTCAGGACTGGAGATAAACCTGCAGACACAGCGGCCCTCCAGGACTGGAGTTAAACCTGCAGACACAGCGGCCCTCCAGGACTGGAGTTAAACCTGCAGACACAGCGGCCCTCCAGGACTGGAGTTAAACCTACAGACACAGCGGCCCTTCAGGACTGGAGTTAAACCTGCAGACACAGCGGCCCTCCAGGACTGGAGTTAAACCTACAGACACAGCGGCCCTTCAGGACTGGAGATAAACCTGCAGACACAGCGGCCCTCCAGGACTGGCGTTAAACCTGCAGACACTGTGGCCCTCCAGGACTGTAGGTTTGTAGGATGTGGACTTACTTTTGTGTTTGGGATCATTGGGTCTCATTCATGAAACGTTCGTAAATCTATGTTCAGATTTGCACATAAACGTCCACGCTACTAAAAACCTAATCCGGATTCATGAACGCCGCGGGAAACCCAGATCTGATCGTAAACACATGTGTATGATCATGAATGCCAATCCATCGAAAAGTGAAAGCGCGCTCCCGGTAATCAGCAATTAGCATAAATCCCCGCCATGAATAGACAATGATTGCCATATACGGAGGTGTAGACGCATCCAGTCGACCTGTCAGTCATCATGGCGCAAACAAGGAAAGAGAAAGAAAGAAAGAAATCATCTTGGGTGAAATATATTTTATTGGGTAAAAATTTTTTTTTTTTCTTCTATCAGTAGTGGTGTTGTGACAGGGACAGGCAAAGTGAAGGCCTGGAAGGAGGTGACAGATGCTGTTAATGTAGCCTCTGTAGACAATAGAACCATATCCGAGGTTAAACGTAAATGGTTTGACATGAAACTGGAGGCAAAGAAACGCATAAGAGCACAAAAAAAACATGCATCAGCCACAGGAGGAGGAGGCTCACAGGCACAAATATCACCTGCTGACGAGCGCATCGCTGGCATTATTGGGGAGACCTCTCTGTCAGGAATTATACCTGACGGAGACAACGACATGCCTCCACTGGAGACAACATCAAACCCAGATGGTAAGGTGATAATTGTTGTATCATAATACATTCTGAAAACCATCACTGATAGCTTAGTGGTTAGTGTAGTTTAACCTAGGTCGTACAGTCCCACCAAACAAACAGAACATTTGTGGGGGTTTCTCTTCGGATTGAATGAAGTGGAAACGGGAAACCAGTAATGTTATATTGTGCAATATGGTGCGTAATGGATATCAGTGTCGGAATGTAGAGCTATTTAACATTCATTTCAAGAAAGGATACGGATAACGTATAGCCCACTGCAGTTGTATGCATCGTCTTCAAATTATTTGAATCTTAATAGCCTAAAGCTCTGTTTTATACTGTACAGCTCCAAACAACTCTTCAAGGGTTCTGAATTTCTGTATGTTTACACTAGGACTCGGAACTGTACTGTCCTCTCAGGTCCACTTTTGCACGTGTTCTTGTGTTTTATTTGCACTTTGTTGTACGTCGCTCTGGATAAGAGCATCTGCTAAATGCCACGTAATGTAACGTAATGTAATGTAAAAATAAGTCATCTGCAGCCAACGTAAATTAAACATTTTTCAAATAAGATTTATTTAATGTTTCTTTCAAATGAAAAAAGAGGCACACATAAAACGAAAAAAAACATACGTCTCATATTTCTAGCTGGCGAGTGCTCCTCCCATGATGTAGCTCCACCACCTGCTGCCACCGCTGCTGCTCCTGCTGCACCCAGGTACCGAGGCCGAAGAGGTGATCCGGCTGTCCTTACGGATGAGGTCCTGAGGAATCAAGAAAGTCTACTTACAGCAGTCAACCAAATCAACACGTCCCTCCAAGAAATTAACACCAGCTTGAAGGAAATCTGCAAGGCACTTTTGCGTCCTGAACACATATGTTATGTTGTCAGTATTGTGTGATATCTGTGTTTATCCTGGGAAAACACTTACTCTGATAATTAAATATAGCCTATTTGTATACATTTTAAAGAGCATGACCTGAAAATGAACTGAAGTAGCCTACTGAAACAGGATGTTGTATATAAATATAAAACAAAATACAAATGAAACTAACTTTTTGCGAAGCTTGTCGGCCTAAAATGTGCACAGCTTATTCAGTCTTAGCAACACTTACCTTAAAATTGCTCTTCAAGTCGCTGGCGTGTCTGTATAGCAGCCGCATTTCGAGGCCCAAGAGCTGGTTCCGGAGGCAGTCGTTCCTCTGCATTGGGGACTTCAGGCAGGGGAAGGCCCTGTTTAATGGCCACATTGTGCAGGACACAGCAGGCTAAAATTATTTTGCACACCTTCCCGGGTGCATAAAGAAGGGTACCACCTTTATTGTCCAGGCAGATCCATCTTGCCTTCAAGACCCGGTTTGTGCGCTCCACAACGACCTGAGTAGCAGCTTGTGCCTCACAGATCAGTTGCACATTAACGGAATTAAAGTTTTTCCGGTTTATGTAAGCAAATGCATCACAAAGAATGTGTAATCTATTGAGTCTATTTTCATAGATAATTCACAATCATGAACCTAATCTGGATCTTAAACCTGCTAATTGCCAACTAATTTAACTAAATGTGTTATATTTTTAATTGTTTGTCATGTTCATATCACGTGTTTCAAAGGCATCTGCGTATTGTTTACATAACAGAGCGAAATATGAATTCAAATGTAAATTTCCAATAGTGACAAGCATTATTTATGTGCATTCTTGAATTTACACAAGTACTACGCGTGGTCAGCAGCAGGTGTAGATTTTGTTAGTAGCTACGAAAAGATCGCTACTAAAATATTGATGAATGCCAAAAACCCTTAAATTTCCCTCTACTCACATTTTACACGCAAATTCGTTCTGCTCACGTTTCATGAATGAGACCCATTGTCTTGCGGCATAACCCAATTATGCTTCAGCTTCAGCTGACAGAGAGATGACAGGACATTCTCCTAACGATTTTTAACATGTGTGAATTTCTCAATGCAATTCTGCTGGAAATTCGAGAGAAACACAGATCAAACGCAGTGTGAACATGCCTCAGCAGAAAGACTTCAGCGTTTGCTCACAAAGACAGTGACGACATTGCTATGTTGAAAGACAATCGCGGAAAATTGTGAAACCCAGAGCAAAACCTGTTGTAGGGTTGCCCTTAACGTCAATGTACAATGACACAGTGGCAGTAGATTTCCAATTTCTGGGCTGAGAAATGATTATGTGCAGGGAACTCTCTCAGCTCAACCAGTGTAGCCAGTTGATGAGTCAATAACAGCCACTTACTTGTTCATGTATAGGAGTGCCCGTGAACATGTGTTTGCAGTGTGACATGAAACCATGTAGACCAAATTGGAATGAAATACATCCTAGATCTTCTTCTGTGGGGCTCAGAAAAAAGAGAAAATATAATAACTGGTCGCTGGAGTAATTGGTTCAGTGTGAAGGCATTTTTCAGTTCAACAGTACAGTCCAAAATAATACAATTTGGCCAGGGTGAATTAGTAATTCTGAATGGGCTTCAATTGGGAAATTTGCTTTTTGACACCAGAGGTTTACACAACTACAATACCTTGAATAACCACTGGAGCCTGTGAACTTTCTGAGAATGGCAATCTCTGGGCCCCTGGCTTAACCTCTTTCTGCAAGCCCCCAAGTGGCCATGCTGCCGGTGCCATGAGACTACTAACATTCAGTGCTACTGCAACCATAAGAGGAAGCAACAAACTATTTGTTCCAGTTTCATTACTAAGTGAAACACCATTCACCATAAGTGCCACCATTGTCGCATAGTTACCAAGCACCCTCAGCCCAGTCTCATCTGCAACTAGCGTAACACATTGGACAATTGCATCTATCTGGAAGCATGAACTCCATTTCACCAACAATAATTTGTTTTCCGTCATAGCAACGAGATAGAACGGCAAAAATAGCCCGCCGCTATTTCAATACAGCTGCTACTCATTGAATAACAAAATATACAAGAGGAATTATTGTGTAATTATACTATGTCATTCTACTATCAACATCTGTGACTAAATAGGGAACAAATATAAAATCTTGGTTTTACACAGAGATACCCCTTTCAAGATTCAGTGGTAATTTATTGTCTTGTTAACAACCATCGACCATGTCAATTCACTCAGGACACAATGCAAAGCTTAACTTAATGTCCGACCACTCACATTGCCCATACTAACTTCAACTTGCTGAATTACCTCCCTCCCATACAATGCCACAATGGGCCATAATGAATGCAATGGTAGGGACATTAAAAGTAATGCCATAACTTAACATGCGTGTGTAAGTGCATGAAGCTCCACCCTCTCTAGAGAGAGAAGTGGTTCATAAACATCAGTTTGTCCATAAGAAAGCAGAAAGCAAGCGCGGAGTAGATTATTTGTCTCTGGCTGCTGCCAGTGTGCTAAATTATTAACACGGAGCAAACTACACACCAGACACCAACGCAGTTGCTGATACAGAGGAAATGGAATGTGTCTGTTTTCAAGTATACGTGTTAGAAACAAAAAGGGAATTCTCTGGAAATACTCCACGGAACTACCAGGGTGTGTTGAAATCAACCTTGCCCAACTGCCCAAAATATCCAGCTCTATAAACAGATAGAAATTAGGTGTTAGCTGCTCTGGGTAAGAACAGGGCTCTCCCCTAAAATGTTTCGCAATGGAGCTTCTGTACCTTAACAGAAATGTCCTGCATTCTGGGGCATTAAAACCACCCACAAAAAAAGGTTAAGAACCAGAAATCATTTAGGCCAGTGATGAGAGTAATCTTACATGTTATTTTCTCTGAACAGACAGCCTAATAAAAAGGACAACATAAGATAAATATATTTCTGAAAATAAATTAAAAATGAAAACAAATATAAAAAAGGCAGTGAAAGATTAACTTCTCACGTCAGGATTTTTGACTTCATTAATAATCTTTTGAAATATGTGAAAAGTCCAGTGTGGGACAGAAACAAAGTGAAATAAAACTGCTTTAATTTATTATGAAAATGTATGTAACAGTGGTTATCTGGTCATAGTTTTCTTGCTGAACAAAATGTGCCACATAAACAGAAAATCATCAGGATGACCTTATGAGTTTTGAAGTTAATTTGAAGTTAACCGCACATGTATGAAAGCAAGACTGTAATTGTTTCGTTTGCAGCATCTGCCAGACCGAAACTCCAGTACTGAAGGAAACAATTTCTTGACAAAGTAGTTTCACAGAACCCAGGTCTCTCCCGATCGTGAGGTACAGTGGGAACAGTACAAAGGTACTTCCAGCAAAGTGCCGCACCACCACTGCTACATTCTTCAGGAGAACCCTGAAGAGTGTGAACATAAATGCAATAGTGTTTGCCAGGAGTGGATGTCTGGTGAAATTTCCTCACCTTTCCTCACCGGGTAAGTGGTAAGTAGAATGCAAAATGAACACACCTCTCTGGTGTCCTCGTTCACACAGGTAAGTGTTAGGATGCGAAATTAACACACCTGGATGGTATCCTCATGTGTATGAGCATGCCACACAGGTAAGTGTGAAGATGTGAAATGAACGCACGTCTAGTTTTGGTATCCTCACCTGTGTGTGAAATCAAAACACCTGTATAGTATCCTTGTTCACAAAGGTAAGTGTTTAGATGTTAAATTAACACCTGTCTGGTGTCCTCATTCACACAGGTAAGTGTTAGGATGTTAAATTAACACCTCTCTGGTGTCCTCGTTCACACAGGTAAGTGTTAGGATGTTAAATTAACACCTGTATGGTGTCCTTGTTCACACAGGTGTTAGGATGTTAAATTAACACCTGTGTGGTGTCCTTGTTCACACAGGTAAGTGTTAGGAGGTAAAATTAACACACCTGTCTGGTGTTATTGTACACACAGCTAAGTGTTCAGAGTCAAAATGAACACATGTGTATGATGTCCTTGTTCACACAGGTAAGCGTTAGGAGGCAAAATTAACACACCTGTCTGGTGTTCTCATTCACACAGGTAAGTGCTGTGATGCAAAATGAACACACCTCTCTGGTGTTTTCGTTCACACAGGTAAGTGTTATGATGCAAAATGAACACACCTCTCTGGTGTTCTCGTTCACACAGGTAAGTGTTATGATGCAAAATGAGCACACCTCTCTGGTGTTCTCGTTCACACAGGTAAGTGTTATGGTGCAAAGTGAGCACACCTCTCTGGTGTTCTCGTTCACACAGGTAAGTGTTATGATGCAAAATGAACACACCTCTCAGGTGTTCTCGTTCACACAGGTAAGTGTTATGATGCAAAATGAGCATACCTCTCTGGTGTTCTCGTTCACACAGGTAAGTGTTATGATGCAAAATGAACACACCTCTCTGGTGTTCTCGTTCACACAGGTAAGTGTTATGATGCAAAATGAACACACCTCTCTGGTGTTCTCGTTCACACAGGTAAGTGTTATGATGCAAAATGAACACACCTCTCTGGTGTTCTCGTTCACACAGGTAAGTGTTATGATGCAAAATGAACACACCTCTCTGGTGTTCTCGTTCACACAGGTAAGTGTTATGATGCAAAATGAACACACCTCTCTGGTGTTCTCGTTCACACAGGTAAGTGTTATGATGCAAAATGAACACACCTCTCTGGTGTTCTCGTTCACACAGGTAAGTGTTATGGTGCAAAGTGAGCACACCTCTCTGGTGTTCTCGTTCACACAGGTAAGTGTTATGATGCAAAATGAACACACCTCTCAGGTGTTCTCGTTCACACAGGTAAGTGTTATGATGCAAAATGAGCATACCTCTCTGGTGTTCTCGTTCACACAGGTAAGTGTTATGATGCAAAATGAACACACCTCTCTGGTGTTCTCGTTCACACAGGTAAGTGTTATGATGCAAAATGAACACACCTCTCTGGTGTTCTCGTTCACACAGGTAAGTGTTATGATGCAAAATGAACACACCTCTCTGGTGTTCTCGTTCACACAGGTAAGTGTTATGATGCAAAATGAACACACCTCTCTGGTGTTCTCGTTCACACAGGTAAGTGTTATGATGCAAAATGAACAAACCTCTCTGGTGTCCCCGCAGCCCACCGGAGTCGTCCCGTAGGCCACGTTCCTGATGTGACCCATTAACTCCAGCAGCCACTCCAGCCTTTTCATCACCCCTGAAACAAATAGCACAGCTCCAGCAGTTGCCCTGGTAACCACGGGATACAGGAAGGCCTAAAGACAGCCCTACTGGGTGGCAAACAAAAGCTCCGTAAGACTGTAAGCAATGAATATTCACAAAAGTTCATTTTTACCGTGGATCTGTGGGGGAGGGCAAGCACAAAAAGGCAATTTCATCTGAAAGTGTTAATTACAAATCACACGCATACCAGGATTTCATTTCAATTCAGTCTTTTAAAGAAATTAATTGAAATGCAATTTGTGACCCCGGAGAATGAATGATGCCCATTAACATTCTGCAGGGAACTTTTCAATTAATGAGTGGCATTTTAATTCACTTCCTGAATCGAATAAATTGAATGGAGAAATGGGTTGTATGGCAGGAGCTCAGGCGGAGACCGCTACTGTCGTAACCCTGAGAACAGGCACGACAGGGCAGCCTGTAGCCTAGCGGCTAAGGTACACGACTGGACCGCAAGTGATATACCAGTGCGTATGTTAAATTACTGGTGACTACAGGACTTGGCTGAATTGTAAATTGGGGATTGTGAAATAAGGGGCGGCCTGTAGCTTAGCGGCTGAGGTACATGACTGGGACACGGATGGTCGGTGGTTTAAGCTCCGGTGTAGCCACGATAAGATCTGCACAGCTGTTGGGCCTCTTGAGCAAGGCCCTTAACCCCGCTTTGCTTCACGGGGACAATCCCCTGCTTAGTCAAGTCACTTTGGAGCCGTGATGATGCACAGCTAAAGTAACGGCTCTCAATGCCGAAGTGGGTTTGTTACAGTTGCACACCCGGTCCTGCCAAAGCTGAGTTTGGTCGGCTCTCGTGGAGCGGCGTAATTGGCTCGCTGCTCTGAGGGAGGGACTCGGCAGGGGTTAGTAGGACCGCCTCATACAACAGCGCCCCCGGTCGCCACGGACACAGGCTCTGAGACGATACGGCTTGAAGAAGGCGTGTCGTTCTCTGGATCGCCAGACCTCTGGTGTATCCCCAGCTAACGCAAATACTTGGAATAGATAGGATACCAAACCAAAAAAGGGAAACATTTGAATCAAATAAGAAAAAAAAAGAAAAAGAAAAAGGCTGAGCTTTATGTATTAACAGGCACAGATGACTGCTATCTAGGTGTCTAAATATAATTGCATCTAGGGGCCCGGCTCTCACCCGTGTTGGGGCCCGACGCCAGGCGGGCTTGGTAGAAGCTCTGCAGGAGCAGCCAGCTGACCTCCTCTCTCTGGGCCCCGCGTACAGCCACGCCGATGACATCGTTCAGGCCCAGGAGGGGCACCCTGCCCTGGGAGCTGAGGTAGGCCAGGACGAAGCCCATCTTCTCCACATTAGCCTGCAGGGGGCGCCATACCGCCGGCACAGAGCCCACAGTCAACATCATCTGCACTCATCAGCCCATTTGCTCTGCATTGTAAATAATGCACTTCACATTAAATTATTATGTTGTATGTGTTCTAATGACACTTGAAATGTAATTTATGGATTATGCGCAAGACAAGTCCTCTTATAAGATGAAAAAATAAACAGATTTTTAGGGCCAGTTCCACAGACACAGATTATTCATAGTCCCGAGATAAAATCAGTTTTGTATTGAGAATCACCATTCAAAATTGAATTCAGTCAAGGAATCTTCTCTATTTTATTGTCAGCATGCAAAAACAGCATGGATGTTTTGGCTGAAAGACCTAGTCAGCAATGATGAAGGCTGATGAAAGTTCCTTAGCTGAAATGTCCATATCACTGTATATTTGCACTAAAAAGTACATGCCACCACGCTGGTTTTCTATTCTGCACAACTACTTTCAAAACAGAGTTGACACTATTGAAATAACTTCACAAGCATCACTTTACCCCAGTGACCCGAGTGATTTGGTCAATCTCTGTGTCAGTCATCTCAGACAGACACTTGGCAATCACCACATAAAGGTCCGGCTCACTGTCCTAGGAAACAAAACAAAAAACAAAGACATTATACATAATTATTAATTATTCAATAATCCTGGTGAGAGAATAAGAGCAGCACAAAAATGGAGTCAAAGATAATCGGAACATGTGTGACAGTATTACCAGTGTGAAACAGGTGTAAGGTAGTCTCTGTACACCTGTGTGACAGTATTACCAGTGTGAAACAGGTGAGAGGTAGTCTCTGTACACCTGTGTGACAGTATTACCAGTGTGAAACGGGTGTAAAGTAGTCTCTGTACACCTGTGTGACAGTATTACCAGGGTGAAACAGGTGTAAGGTAGTCTCTGTACACCTGTGTGACAGTATTACCAGTGTGAAACAGGTGTGAGGTAGTCTCTGTACACCTGTGTGACAGTATAACCAGGGTGAAACAGGTGTAAGGTAGTCTCTGTACACCTGTGTGACAGTATTACTAGTGTGAAACAGGTGAGAGGTAGTCTCTGTACACCTGTGTGACAGTATTACCAGTGTGAAACAGGTGTAAAGTAGTCTCTGTACACCTGTGTGACAGTATTACCAGTGTGAAACAGGTGAGAGGTAGTCTCTGTACACCTGTGTGACAGTATTACCAGTGTGAAACAGGTGTAAGGTAGTCTCTGAACACCTGTGTGACAGTATTACCAGTGTGAAACAGGTGAGAGGTAGTCTCTGTACACCTGTGTGACAGTATTACCAGGGTGAAACAGGTGTAAGGTAGTCTCTGTACACCTGTGTGACAGTATTACCAGTGTGAAACAGGTGTGAGGTAGTCTCTGTACACCTGTGTGACAGTATAACCAGGGTGAAACAGGTGTAAGGTAGTCTCTGTACACCTGTGTGACAGTATTACTAGTGTGAAACAGGTGAGAGGTAGTCTCTGTACACCTGTGTGACAGTATTACCAGTGTGAAACAGGTGTAAAGTAGTCTCTGTACACCTGTGTGACAGTATTACCAGTGTGAAACAGGTGTAAAGTAGTCTCTGTACACCTGTGTGACAGTATTACTAGTGTGAAACAGGTGAGAGGTAGTCTCTGTACACCTGTGTGACAGTATTACCAGTGTGAAACAGGTGTAAAGTAGTCTCTGTACACCTGTTTGACAGTATTACCAGTGTGAAACAGGTGTAAGGTAGTCTCTGAACACCTGTGTGACAGTATTACCAGTGTGAAACAGGTGTAAGGTAGTCTCTGTACACCTGTGTGACAGTATTACCTGTACTAGAAAGGTGTGAGGTAGTCTCTGTTGACCTGTGTGACAGTATTACCTGTACTAGACGGGCGTACCTGTATCCGGTCAGGGAGGAGTGTGAAAATCTTCTCGGTGGTAGAGCAGAGGACAGCCCAGGAGTTTTGGGAGGGGTTGGGGAGGGCCATGGCGCTGGACAGGCCCTCCAGGAGGGCCCGGCAGAGAGGGAGGCGCTGGGGTCGACCGTCCTGGCCGAAGTGCTGCAGCCCCAGGGTCCCCACACACACCTGCAGCTTGTCCTCCGCCACATGCTTCATCCACAGGGGCAGCGAGCGGTACAGCTGGGCCCGGGTTCGAGGCTGCAGGGAGCACCGGTGCGTCAGAAAAACCCATCCCGAGTTACTATATGGCGCCCCCTAGGGGTCGTAACCCAGTAGCAACCCCACATCTTCAGCTGGGCCTTTCCAAACACGTTTGCATTGAGGGTTAAATGTATCTTAATGGTTATTAAATGTCTCCACAGGTTTTTAAACATTTTTCCTTTTAAACCCAATAACACTATACCATGAGTAAAAAAGTAAAAAAATTACCTACCAACAAACAAACCAGGTCAAAAACCAAAACCAAAACCAAAACCAAACCAAAAGCATTTACTAAAACCTTCAAGTAGAGGAAATTGAGAAAATGAGAAAAAAAATATCCACACAAGGCATACCAGTGGAGAGATAAACCTCTTTGTGTTTTCGCTGTTCCCTGACTGTAAGGTGAGTCCGTGTGAGTATTGTGCCTTTAGCCCGGTGACTCACACTCAAACTGTGGACCAGGGGAGGACTCAACCACATGCCCAAGAAGAGAGATGCACTCTGGGAAGTCTGCGACTGTGAAATCACCAACTCCATGCAGTGGTGCTGGATCTCCTCACCTAAAGGCATGGCAAGAGGAAACATGTATGCATGACGTGTGTGTGTGTGTGTGTGTGTGCATGTATGCAGGTGTGTGTGTGTGTGTGTGTGTGTGTGTGTATTAAATCCATAGTATTGTACTTTAATACACCCTACCGAAGTTGAGTCTCATCAGAGGGGCCAGCAGGCTGCTCCAGTTGACCGGGGGGTACTGGTGGCTCAGGCCCACCACTGTAAGGGGCTCCAGCAGCATTTTTACCAGCCTGGGAGGGGAGAACTCCGGACCCTTCCGCCCAGCCTCTGAGAGGAAGTCTACGGCTGCTCTCAGCACACTCCTCTCCGACAGGTACCCAAAGTCCAGGGGAACTGAGGGAGAGAGGGAGAGAGGGAGGGAGGGAGAGAGAGAGGGAGAGAGAGAAAATGTGAGGACGGAGAGGGAGGGGGGGGAGACAGAGATGGAGAGGGCGTAGAGAGAGAAAGGGATAGAGAATATGAGTGATAGAGAGGGAGTAAGCATGTGAAGGAGGGTGGAGAGAGGGAGAGAAGGAGGGACAGAGAAAGAGGGAGAGGATGAGGGGAGAGGGAGAGACAGACAGTGTGAGAGAAACGGAGAGAGAATGAGTGATAGAGAGGGAGTAAGCATATGAAGGATGGTGGAGAGAGAGGGAGGGTCAGAGAAAGAGGGAGATGAGGGGAGAGGGAGGGACAGAGAAAGAGGGAGAGGATGAGGGGGTCAGGTGAAGAGGGAGATGAGGGGAGAGGGAGGGTCAAAGAAAGAGGGAGAGAGTGAGGGGGAGAGGAAGGGTCAGAGAAAGACGGAGATGAGGGGAGAGGGAGGGACAGAGAAAGAGGGAGATGAGGGGAGAGGGAGGGACTGAGAAAGAGGGAGAGGGTGAGGGGGTTAGAGAAAGAGGGAGAGTTGCTGATTTACCTGCAGTCCGGCTGTGGCTGGAGGACAGGTGAGCCAGGTGCAGATGTCCCAGGAGGCAGGAGGCGATGGACTGCAGGCCGACCGCACCGGAGAACGTGACGATCTTCAGCCAGACGGAGAGGAGGAGAGAGAAAAGAGACTTTGCACAATCCCCAATTTACTCAGCCAAGTCCTATAGTCACCAGTAACTTAACATACACACTGGTTTAACGGTCTGCACTTTAACGGTCATGTGTCTTGAAAAACGGCCAGATGATCAAATACAATTTAGCCGGATAAAGTCACCATGTAAAACCCGGAACAGCAGACCATTTTCGAGTTTTGGAAAAGTTTAGCCTGCAAACTTATCCAGCTATCTGCTCTCTGATATACCACCCAGAACGGTGCACTGTCTGTGGCATATAACAGCACTAAAATTTCAGGCCAATTGTGCTTTTCGTAATACAGGGATAAAATTAATATCAACAAATCAAACCTTGGCGCTATTGTAGCCCAGCAACGCGCACTGCTAGCGACATTCGCACAACATAATGTATCAACGTGAACGTGCGTCTTCAACACGCGACATAGCTGACCCAAGTCAAATTTCTAGACGGTCAACAGGAGTAAATATTGAACGCAATGTCGGATGTATCTTCGACGACTTAACAGTTGAGACCAAACGTAATCTCTCCCGTGTCACTACACCGGTACAACAGGCTGCCTCACCTGCGTAATCGCTCTGATGACCTCATTCAGCCGGCTCTGTTGCTGGGACGACAGCTCCGATTCACACTTCAGCTGCGGGGGAGAGAGAGAGGTCGTTATATCAGTGGGTGGGGTACGCCGTCAGGCTCACACACTGTGTAACATATTAATATCACCAAGCCTCCTTCCTACCTCATCACACCGAGGTCAAATATGTCATTGTTCTAAATTCAAATACTTTTTTTATGCTTGATTGATCTTGCCTAGTGCACCTGAGCCAACCAAGAGGACCAGAGGGCAGGGTTTGCACTTTAGTATTCATTGGTTCCAATAGACCAGACAAGCACAGGAAAACAGAAAAGTATTTGAACCCAAAACAATTCCATATTTGACGCAGGTCTAGCTCTGACTACACGGTCTAACCCAGGGCTGAAAACCCTGAAACAAACCCTCAGAGCATACAGCCACGCCAAAACCATATTAGTTCAACTCATAACATTCGCCATGGAATAGTAATTTGTTATTTAGCTGAATCTTTTATCCAAAGTGTCTTACAGTTGATTAGACTAAGCAGGGGGGCAATCCCCCCTAGAGAAATGCAGGGTTAAGGGCCTTGCTCAAGGGCCCAACAGCTGAAGATTTCATCGTGGGTACACTGGGGTTTGAACCACCAACCCTACTGGTCCCAGTCATGTACCTTAGTCACTAGGATACCGGGTGCCCCAAAAAGAATACAAATTGTTATTATAATAACAGCAATCATAATCAATCATATTTATGAAGCTGTTCAGAACTTTTCTCGCAGGTGATTTTAAAGCCCCCGATATCATATTCACTTTACTAAGCATTCTTCAGGCTTAACCCATAGGGTTGCGATAAACCTGGCAACTTTTAGGGCAACGCATATCGTAACTCTGCTACCAAAATTGTGTCCTAGAGGGAAAAATTAAATTGTCCTGACAGCACAATTTGTATTCTCCATAAGTCTTATAATATTCCCAAACAGCCAACCCGCACTGCCCTAAACGTTTTCCCATTCCTGAATGTTTATGGTTAATATCATACCTGCCTTTGAATTAACACATATAACATGTGGTAACATGGCAAAGTATTTTTCTAAAGAGCCAAAAAAGGCATACGACCAGTAAGATGCAGGCACAAGATCAAAGCCATATAGGGTTATTGTGTGAAGACTTTGTGAAGTGAAAATTGGGGCGGAGCTACCATTTGCAATGGCTCATAGGTCTCAACCAATCATTTGGTTTTGCTGCGGTGAGCAAAGCCTTGTATTGGTACAAACAAGTCAGTGACTGACAGCTCATTGTAGTTCTGACAGTTTAGGGTTCCCAGAACTCAAAACTCTCACATGGCTACAGGCCACACCCCCAAGCTAGCTGCAAATAGCTTAAATATGGTCAAACTGCACCCCCTAGTGGCCATGAGCTCCAAGTCATGACTAAGGGTAACACACTTCCCAGGTTGGCCTCGACCAGAGAACTGTCAATCCATCTTCAGACACAGGGACTCACTTCCGTGTTGGGTACTGGGACAAGCTCACCAGTGGGCAATACGCTAAGATCTGGGGGGTGAATACTTTGGAGCTTTTAAAAGTTTCAATCAGATATGTGTGTGACTGTGTGCACACAGGTGAATGTGTGTGTGTGCATGTGCACGTGTGTTGCTTGATGCAGGTCATTATCAATATCATAGGGCATAATACCCTAAAGACCTCACGAGTACATGTTGGAGAATGACAACCCAGTATTTACAGCACATGACAGTCTTGTCATTTCTTACATTGTCCTGTGTGTTCTTGAAGTTCTATTCTCATACACTACCCTCTTAGCCAGATGTCCATTGAAACTAAGATGTGGATTTCACTTCAGTCGACCTCCAGAAAATAAATAAAATAAAGGACCCTACACAAAGATAAGAGACAGAAGCCTGCTGCTCAGAGAGCCTCCTCCCCCTCCTCCTCTTCTTCTTCCCCCTCTTCATCTTCCTCCTCCTCTCTGACACCACCAGTGTCTGGGCTGGGCGTTTCTGTGGTGATGCTTTCTGGCCACATAGAGGGATTTGCATTTAAATTGGAATGTGTGTATTTGTGTGAGAGTGTGTGTGTATGTGAGTGTGTGTATGAGTGTGTGGGTGTGTGGGTGGGTGGGTGTGTGTGTGTGTGCGTGCGTGCGTACGTGAGTCTGCGTGTGTGTGTAGGTGCGTGTGCGTGTGTGGCTGGGTGTAGGTGTGGGTGTGGGTGGGGGTGTGTGTGGGTGTGTGTGTGTCTGCGTGCGTGCGTGCATGCCTGAGAGTGTGTGTGTGTGTGTGTGTGTGTGGTGGGGGACAGTCACTGGTTGATGCAATTCAGCACCTCCACTGGTGGTGTCGGTGTGGTTGCTACAGTTATTTTACCAAACGTCGCTGCGTGCCGTGTTCTGAGCAGGCCGCCAGAGATTGGAGATTGGAGTAGCACTGGCAGCAGGTTTTTGAAATTCACATCCTGTTCTGCGTACAGAGTGTTTCCACACAGAATCGAACAGACACACCGCAGAGCTGACATCTGGCGCTGGGTGCTTTCAGAAAGACAAAAGGGATTTCCCAACAGAAACATCTCACTGACTCACTGAGCACAGACACCACACACGGACTGGGGATGCATGCCTGCCAGGGGCGGCCTGTAGCCTAGTGGCTAAGGCGCATGACTGGGACCCAGAAGGTTGGAGGTCAAAGCCCTGTTGTAGCCACAATAAGACCTGCATTGGTATTGCCCTCCGCTTAGTCTAATAAAAGTCGCTTTGAATAACAGCGCCAGCTAAATAACACATGTATGATGTATTATAGTTGTTCATAGAAGCACCATGACACTCGACTCATGATACTGGCTGGAATACTACTGATACTAGCCGTCTTGAACAGCCGTCTCATTCTAATCCCTTATTTTTCTCCTTTTTTATTTTTTTGCCACCCATCGCGAGTGGCTAGGAAAAGATGAAAGGAATATAAGTAAAGATGAGGAAATTGAGAAAACATGAATTTTCAAACGTCAGGCAGATGAGGAAAGGTGGATCCACAGGTCGAACATTTATATGTTACTTTCCGAAAAAATACTTCTGCAAAGGATGCGCTGATATTTTGCTCAAAGGAAAAGTTGGGAGTTCCTAACTTCTATTTCTAGCTAGGAACATTTAAGGGGTTGGAATGTCCCTAAAGATGGCGATCTCAAACTATTTCTTGGTCAGGAGCAAGGAAAGGAAAAGAGTGGAGGAAAATATGCAATTGGAATGAGCCCTGTGATTCTAGAATCCAATCTGAGATGTTAATTGAACCAGACTGCACTGATTCTAGAATGCAAACTTCACGTTCAGTCGAAACAGATGACACTGTGATCCTAGAACAGATAACACTGCGATTCTAGAATGGTCAGTATTTATCTCAGACCTGCAGGACCTCATTAGGCGGAAAGCCTGTATCAGAAGGCCTGTATAGACCTGCTGCAGTACCCTGTCCCAGACGCTCTCTGAACCCTGCACATCTGCAGCGCAGGCCAGCACACCGAACGCACCTGGCGACCACGGCTGCATCCGGGCCGCAGAGGCGCTCCGGACGGAGGGGGAATAAATCAGCCCCTGAGAGACGGGACGTCCCACTCACCTGACGTCTTCTTTATAGAAATGTGCTGGCCACACCATGGCCTGTTCCAGCCTGCAGTGCATTAACACTAGAGCAAAGGTGCTCAAAGCGCTTTCTGTGCACACCAATAAAACACACAGCACAAACCTGCCACCACACACCAGCAAACACACACAGTGTAGACAAACACCTTATAAAGGGAGCACGTATACACACACACACACACTCACACACAATGTAGACAATCACCATATAAAGCACACACACACAGGCACACAGTGTATGCAATCAGCACATAAAGTGCGTGCCCGCACGCGCACACACACACACACGCACACACACTTTATTCCACAGCATATCTCTTCCACACTGGTCTCAGGCTCTCAGTAATGAAAGAGAGACTCAGTTATTCCCTTTTTGACAGGGCTCTCTGCATAATTTAAACACCGAGCCCTATCACTCACTTCCTGTCTGCAGTGTTCCCCACCAATCGGCTGCGTAGGCCATGCTGAATAAAAACATAAACTCGAGGACAGGGGGTTGGGGCAGGGCGTTATGAGGAACTGAATGGGATTGTGGTGAGGGGCCCTCGCAGTTTCCAAATCAAAATTGTTAGAAGTTCTACAATACAACTTCTGCACCGTCAACATCATTACAAATTAAAACACATACTGCGCTTTCTGAAAATATCCCGTCAGCCTGTCCTTCAAATCCACGGGATCAAAACTTCAATTGGATGAAAAAATTGTTACCCATGCACACATCTATTTCAATATGGTGAGATTTGAGTGGAACTTTTCAGTGCAAATTAAAAAAAGATATATATATGAAAATTTGATCTCAAACTTTCCATCAAAATCAAGATCAAATGGAAAAACAAATAAAAGATTGAAAGAAAAAAATGTGGGGGGAAAATATGTAATCCTCAATTTAAGAAGGCAACTGTATGCAGTTATGGTGACTGGTATGGTGGAACATACTCCCTAAAAGACTAAAAGGCTGGGGGACCTTTGACCTTGGTGAGGAGGCGGGGTCGTACCTGAATGAGGGAGCTCTCAGATCCGACCAGGGCCACCAGACCGTTCACCGCGGCCAGACGTTGCATGGTTGGAGCACCCTAAAACAGCCAGACACCCCACTTACAGCAAGCCCCAAACTCAGTGGGCACAAGTCGCAGACCAAACATCGAAATGGCATCTATGCGAACGACACACTGTCGCGACTTTTTGGTCACACTGCAGGTTGGCATTAACTAACGTAGTTGTTAATCACAAATTAATGATGCACAAATACATTAATTAAACATAAAATGAACTGAAATTTGTTAACAACAAACTAATGTATTAGTTACATAAATATCTATACAGGACCAAATCACAGTATACGAATAGTAAACCATTAACAAATAGATTAACTGTTTTTCATTCCAATATGAATAAGCATTAACTAATGTAGCTGTTAACATGAATTAATGATGTACAAATAACATCGATGATCCACAGCATTATGACCCCTCACAGATGAAGCGAATAACGTTTATTAACTCGTAACAACGGCACATGTCAAGGTCCGGGAGATATTAAACGGTAAGCGAACAGTTGGTTCTTGTAATCAACAAGTTGTATGCAGGAAGTGAGTGACTTTGACAAGGACCAAATCATTATGGACCGATGAGTCTCATTTACTTTTACATCATGCTGACAGCCGGGTACATGTTCGTCATTTATTTGGGGAAGAGGTGGCACCAGGATGCCCTATGGGAAGAGGGAAGCTCTGAGAAAGGTTCTGCTGGGAAGTCCTGGGTCCGGGCATTCATGTGGATGTCAATTTGACACGGGCCAACTTCCCGTGGCCCGTGTCATTGTTGCGGACCAGATATACCCTTTCATGGCAACAGTATTCTCTGATGGTTGTGGCCGCTTTCAGCAGGATAATGCGCCCTGCCACACTGGACACATTGTTTGGGAATGGTTTGAGGAACATGATGAAGACTTCAAAACGTTGCACTCGCCTCTAAATTCCCCAGATCTCAATCCGATCGAGCAGCTCTGTGACGTGCTAGAACAAGAAGTCCGATCCATTGCGGTTCCACCTCGCAACTTACAGGACTTAACGGACTTGCTGCCAACATTTAGGTGCCAGATACCACAGGGCACCTTCAGAGGTGTTCAGAGTCCATGCCACGGTGGGTCAGAGCTGTTTTGGTGGCACAGCAGGACCATCAGCATATTAGGCAGGTGGTCATAATGTTTTGACTCATCGGTGTATATGAACAAAGCTGTACAGAAAATCACTACCAGCTGTACAGAAAGCTGTAGCTGTCTCAGTAGTTAGTTGGTTAACTACATTTGTAAATGCCAATTCAGGCAACCTTATTGTAAACCTTATTGTATTTTTTGGTTTTGACAGTGCATGGTGGAGTCTGAGGAGACATTATGAAAAGGGAGAAGGCTTGCTGGCACCTCTGTCAACAGGATCTTGATCCAGGCCGGCAGGAGCCGGCAGGAGAAGTCCTCCGCTTTGCCGTGTCCGCAGACGGACAGACCGTGGACCGCGAGCCCCAGGGCCAGGGCGAATCCCGGGGTCTGCAAGACAAGAAGGCAGCCAATCAGCACTGGCTGGGTTAGATCAGCAACCAATCGGATAACAAGTTATCAGTGACACAACCAATATGAATCATTAAATAAACCTGTAACAATCTGAATAGCTGAATTAGGCCATAGATTTGGGCTACATCGGCAGCCAATCAGCAATTACGA